>NC_087275.1:29332683-29622683 GCF_015220805.1 Pogoniulus pusillus
TGTTTTGTACAGCTTAGTAAGTCTTTCCCAGAGTGCATTCCTGGAGTCCATTGTTCTTGTTTTCCTTTGGCTTCTCCAAAGTTAATTGAATTTCCTCAGCAGTTTTTCTTCTGGCATCAAACTGCTCACCACATCCCCAGGCATCTCAGGCACAAACTGGCACAAGGTTGCTTTACACTGCGTTTCAGTGATGTGACAGGGAGGTCAAAAAGGGATTACATGCACTGTTCTGTCACGAGAGACACAATTCCTCTCCAGCTACAGTGACACACTGCATTGAAAAGTGTATTCTGTCACCAAGCTGCAGCAGGAGACCTGCCAAAGATTTGTCAGAACAGAAGAAATGAGCAGCCCTAAATATAGTTTTTGTAGGACAGCATCTGGTTTAGATAAATAGGGGGTTTGGATGTGTAATTGTTACTAGCTTCACTTAGCTTTTTCTCTGAGATCTTTGTAATATGGCAGTGATGTGCTCAGTTCTGGGCCCCTCAATTCAAGAAGGATGTTGAGGTGCTGGAACATGTCCAGAGAAGGGCAACAAAGCTGGTGAAGGGCCTGGAGCACAAATCCTATGAGGAGAGGTTAAGGGAGCTGGGCCTGTTTAGTCTGGAGAAGAGGAGGCTCAGGGGTGATCTTATTGCTGTCTACAACTACCTGAAGGGGCATTGTAGCCAGGTGGGGGGTGGCCTCTTCTCCCAGGCAACCAGCAATAGAACAAGGGGACACAGTCTCAAGTTGTGCCAGGGTAGGTATAGGCTGGATGTTAGGAAGAAGTTCTTCACAGAGAGAGTGATTTCCCATTGGAATGGGCTGCCCAGGGAGGTGGTGGAGGCACCGTCCCTGGGGGTCTTCAAGCAAAGCCTGGATGAGGCACTTAGTGCCATGGTTTAGTTGACTGGATAGGGCTGGGTGCTAGGTTGGACTGGATGATCTTGGAGGTCTCTTCCCACCTGGTTGATTCTATGATTCTATGTATCTTTTTATGTTCAGATCTTTCCACAGTATTACTTTGAGTCCAGTATTCTTTCCTTCCCCTCTCCATGTGCACAGCCTCTCTGGCAGTCCAGCATTTATAGTGATGTTTCAGTCTTGGGGGGTCTTTTTCCTGTCAGCTTCTGAATTTGCCTCAATTAACATCCCAACTAATTTCATCAGCAGGCAAGTTTGGAAAAGTGAAACCTTCAAAAAGAATAAGCAGGGACAGCAGGAATCATAGTATCATAGGATGGCCTAGGCTGGAGAGGTCTTAGAGATCATCTAATCCAACTTCCCTGCCTGCCATGGGCAGGGATGCCTCTCAGCTAGACCAGGTTAGTCAAGGCACCATCCAACCTGGCCCTGAACATCTCCAGGTAGGAGGCATCCACAATCCATTCCAGACTCTTGCCACCCTTGTAGTGAAGATTTTCTTCCTTAGATCCAGTCTAAACCTACTCTCCCTCAGCTCCAAGCCATTCCCCCTTGTTCTGTCACTAGACACCCCTACAAAAAGTCCCTCTCTAGCCTTCCTGCAGGATCCTTTCAGGTATTGGAAGGCAGTTATAAGGTCCCCCCCAGAGACTTCTCTTCTCCAGGCTCAACAATCCCAGTTTGCTCAGCCTGTCCTCCTAGCAGATGAAAGCAAGGGAAGTTTTAGTGATGCATATGCATTGGTGAAAGAATACCAAAAGCATCTCCCAGTGCAAATCTGAATAAAAGACTCTGTGGATATAACACTGGGGAAAAGATTAATGACTTGATGCTGTGCACACACTTGCTCAATGTGAGCCAGCAGTGTGCACTTGCAGCCCTCAGGGCCAACCAGAGCCTGGGCTGCATCAGGAGAAGTGTGGCCAGCAGGGCCAGGGAGGTGATTCTCCCCCTCTAATGTGCTCTGCTGAGACCCCACCTCGAGTACTGCATCCAGTTTTGGAGCCCCCATTGCAAGAAGGATGTGGAGGTGCTGGAGAGTGCCCAGAGAAGGGCCACTGGGTTGATCAGAGGGCTGGAGCAGCTCTGCTGTGAGGACAGACTGAGGGAGTTGGGGCTGTTTAGTCTGGAGGAGGTTCCCAGGTGACCTTCTTGTGGCCTTCCAGGATCTGAAGGGGTCCTACAAAATAGCTGGTGAGGGACTTTTCAAGATATCAGGGAGTGCCAGGAGTAGGGGAATGGAGCAAAGCTGGAGGTAGGTAGGTTCAGGCTGGACGTGAGGAGGAAGTTGTTGAGCAGGAGAGTGGTGAGAGCCTGGAATGGGTTGCTCAGGGAGGTGGTTGAGGCCCCATCCCTGGAGGTGTTTCAGGCCAGGCTGGCTGAGGCTGTGTGCAGCCTGCTCTAGGGTAGGGTGTCCCTGCCCATGTCAGGGGGTTGGAACTGGCTGATCCTTGTGGTCCCTTCCAACCCTGACTGATTCCATGATTCTATGATTCTAAATGCAATCTGAAATGGATGCAGTTTTGTGGGTTTCCTTTGGAGAAATTTATTGGAGCATGTTCAGTGAACAGAATTTTGAGTTAAGCTGTCCTCAGCTGGAGATAAGCTCCAACCATGCCTCTTCTCATTCCAAAGAAAGATGGGCTACAAGCTTTCCTCTTATTCCACAAGGTGTTTAATTAAGCTTGCTGATGAAAACATTAAATTGATTAACAACTTTGTGTTCAAAGCACTCTGCTAACCACACTCATGTAAGAGCTCTCTCCTGCTTTGAACTCAGAGCAAATGAGGCAAAGTCATAAATAATAAAGGGACTCTGCCTTCATTAATCACATTGTCCAATTCCTGCTTTTCAGTAGCAACACCTGTGTGGCAGCCAACATGGAATCTAGCTGCACTGCATTAATCATGAGTAAACTACTATAGCAGGCAGTAGCTGGTTAGGGCATTTGTGGTTACTGAACTCTTTTCACTACTGTTCAAAAATGCACTGCTATGTAGGGAAAAAAGCCCCAAGCAACAGATCACAGAATCAGCCAGGGTTGGAAGGGACCACAAGGATCATCTAGTTCCAACACCCCTGCCAGGGGCAGGGACACCCTACCCTAGAGCAGGCTGGCCACAACCTCATCCAGCCTGCCCTTACCCACCTTCAGGGATGGGACCTCAACCACCTCCCTGGGCAACCCATTCCAGCCTCTCACCGCTCTCATGCTCAACAACTTCCTCCTCACCTCCAGTCTGAATCTCCCCACCTCCAGCTTTGCTTCATTCCCCTTAGTCCTGTCACTTCCTGAGAGCCTAAAAGATCCCTCCCCAGCTTTTTTGTAGGCCCCCTTCAGATACTGGAATCATGAAATAGAATCATAGAATCAACTAGGTTGGAAGAGACCTCCAAGAACATGAAGTGCATAGTTCTCCAGACCCCCTGTCCTACACAGAGTACAGGCTTAACTCAGGAGAATTTGTTACCCAAGTACATGCTCTTAGAGCCCTTTCAGGTGCCCTGGGGTATCTGACATTTCTGCATGAGACCAGGAGATCTGACACAAGACCTACAGAAAGCCTTTGCCCTCTGGACCACTAGTTAGAAGCCAAGTTATGCATCTCTTGGAGCCCTTTGTAAGGGCTGGAATGGGGTCCCCAGTGTCTTTATTTCATTCTACTGGGTTTTGAGGGGTAAATTCTCATAGCCTGAAAAGATGTTGAAGGCAAATGATGTAATGACCAACCGAATCAGATTCTGACCCCCACTTCATGTCACCTCTGGGAGTCCTACGTAAGGACTGGAATGGAATCCCCAGAGTCTTTATTTCATTCTACTGATTTTTGAGGGGAAAATTCTCATTTTGAGTACATTTTTGAGCACTCTTTCCAGCTCTGGGCTCCTCAGTTCAAGAGAGATGTTGAGATACTGGAACATGTCCAGAGAAGGGAGACGAAGCTGGTGAGAGGCCTGGAACACAGCCCTGTAAGGAGAGGCTGAGGGAGCTGGGGGTGTGCAGCCTACAGCAGAGAAGACTTGGAGGGGATTTGATAAGGCTGACAGGAGGGAGGGGAGGGGGATCAGGCTCTGCTCCCTGTGATAGGACACTGGAATGGGCTGCCCAGGGAGGTGGTGGAGTCGCCGTCCCTGGAGCTGTTCAAGGCAGGATTGGACGTGGCACTTGGTGCCATGGTCTGGCCTTGAGCTCTGTGGTAAAGGGTTGGACTTGATGATCTGTGAGGTCTCTTCCAACCCTGATGATACTGTGATACTGTGATACTGTGATAGGACAAGGAGAAATGGGTGTAAATTGCAGCAAAAGAGTTTCCACCTCAATACAAGGGGGAACTTTACTGTAAGTGTCACAGAGAACTGGAGCAGGCTGCCCATAGAGGTTGTGGGGTCTCCTTCTCTGAAGCCTCTCAAAGCCTGTCTGGATGTGTTCCTCTGTCATCTGTGTTAGATTGTGTGGTCCTGCTCTGGCAGGGAGGTTGGACTCGATGGTCTCCTTGGGTCCCTTCCAACCCCTAACATCCTGTGATCCTGTGAAGCCTGAGAGAAGACAACAATGCCAAAATCAGAAGCATAGTATTTGCTGATACATCCTCCAGGTGTTCCAAAAGCCTATTCATTCTGTCCTCACTGAGCTAAAACCACTTAATCTTCCCCTAGCAGACACAATTATGAGTAATGCCTCTGACACTGACAAGAGGAAGAGTTAATATAAAGGTCAGGTAACAAAGAGTGAGCCCCCACCTTGAATACAGAGTAAAAATCAAGTTGCATCTTTCGGGACTTCAAAATGAATCCATCAAGGAAAATAATGATGGAGCTCTCACAAGCAAGATGCAAATCAGGGGATTAATCTCCAGCAAAATGTTTTATGGTGTGGAAACCCACAAATAGACTTGATTCAGTGACAGTAAATCAAATGTGGTGGGTAGTTCTGTTTGACTGATGAGTACACATGCCACCAGCAGCAGGACAGTGACATATACAGGATAGCTATAAGTACTTTCACTGGCAGCTCAGCAGCCATTGCTCAGTGACACTAAAGGAATGCAGAAAGCTTCAGGCAAAACCACAATCCAGCTAAGAAAAAGATACTTTGCTTTTCTGCAGCTTGTTCAGTGCTACCCTTTTCTACTGATCAGGACATGAGTAGCTATAAAGATGCAGCAAGAGAAAAATGTTAAAATCCCTCTACAAGATTTTGTGCTGTTACTGCTTTGTGCCCTTAGTAACTTGGGGCAGCTAATGCATACCTCCAGAATAACCCTGCTATCTTGTCTGCAACTCTTCTTCTCTCACCATTACTCTGCTTTCCACTTCTACTGTATCCTCAACCTGTCTCTGGAGGTGTTCAAAAAGAGACTGGATGAGGCAGTCTCAAGTAGTGCAGGGGGAGGTCGAGGCTGGATGTTAGTTGGAAGTTGTTGGCAGAGAGAGTGATTGGCATTGGAATGGGCTGCCCAGGGAGGTGGTGGAGTTGCTGTCCCTGGAGGTATTGAAGCCAAGCCTGGCTGAGGCACTTAGTGCTATGGTCTGGTTGATTGGATAGGGCTGGGTGCTAGGTTGGACTGGATGAGCTTGGAGGTCTCTTCCAACCTGATTGATTCCAGACAAATTTTGAATGTCTTCAGAGAAGGAGAACAGAGAAGTCTCCTGAGGAGATCCAGAGTGAGAATGCAGAATTTGAAACTCCTCTTTTTTCCCCAAGCATTGTAAGAAAATTGTCCTCTTTTGTGGAAGTGCCAAGGCAAGAGATTATTGCTGGGTGAGCCAGGTGCATTTTCTAGCTGTGTACAGCTACGTGTAGGCTGCTCTCCAGTTCAGGAGAGTGCTATTACAATCACATAGCTGTCATAATGGCAAACCTTTTGTCTTTCCTCCCTACTAAAGGCAGGCTCAGCATCAGCTAGCAGGACTCCTCACTCCCCCTTCCATCTGCCTCTACCCACGCAAGGGCTTCAGCACGTGGGGTAGCTGGTAGGAAGCTTTGTGCATCTGTCTGTGGCAGCTTGATAACCTCCCAGGCAATTGCAGGAAGATGCTCCCTGGGGTACAGTTCATCCTGCACCTTTACAGACAGCCATAGCTGAGCTTGATCCTGAGGGTGCCTTTTAAAAACAGCCACAACAGGAACTGTGGACAGAGTCAATGAGTCCTGCAGTTGTGGATGTCTTTTGCTTGTGGAGATAAACAAGTGATGTTATTACACCTACTGTTCCCTGTCCTGCTGTGTTTTTATGAGAACATAAGGACAGCTGTACTGGAGCCAGTTAGCTCTGTAAACCAAACATATCTGCTCTCCAAGGGTTTCTTGTTTTGTTACAATTTTACAGCCTTCTCTCTTTTGTCTCCTTTTGCTGCCTCTCAAATACCCTTGAATACCAGTCACTTTAAAATTTGAATGTTAATGCAGTGAAGGAACAGCAGAAAATTCCCTAAAGTGATGCTTTTCATAAAATCTGGCACAGCCTGTGAGGAATTGCATGGAAGTGTCAGTAGTCAGTGGCACAAAGTGTCCCTCTGTTGCTAGATAATTGTATTTCATGCCACTTTAAAGGCTGAGATTATCTTACCTTTTACTGGTTCTCTCTGTGTGGAGACTAATAGATCTTATGGATCACTGTGAAAGTCCAACAGGCAACTTATAAAAGTTCTGTTTAATATTTAGTGAGTAACCTGAGGTCAGGTTTAGTAGCTGAGGAAAAGCAATGATACCTTCTATCAAATATTGTATCAAGATCCTGTTTAGAGTCTGCTCTAAACAGACTAATGAATGTCTGATCTGTTCAAATAGACACCAAAGGATTTGCCTGCCTTATTCTCATTTGGTAAGGGCTGCTAACACTCTTTCTGTAATCTGCATCACGATGTCAAGACTGAAAGTACACAAAATGCAAGTGCTCAGTACATTTAAATGCACTCAAATGAAGACATTTAAGAGATGCATTCAATGGTAGTGAGAGTTTATTTCTACCTACAGGTACTGGTGAAAGGACTGGAGCACAGCCCTGTGAGGAGAGGCTGAGGGAGCTGGGGGTGCACAGCCTGCAGAAGAGGAGGCTCAGGGCAGAGCTCATTGCTGTCTACAGCTACCTGAAGGGAGGCTGTAGCCAGGTGGGGTTGGGCTCTTCTGCCAGGCAAGCAGCAACAGAAGAAGGGGACACAGCCTCAAGTTGTGGCAGGGGAGGTCTAGGCTGGATGTTGGGAGGACTACTACCTACCAGCACCCCCAGATCCTTTTCTTCCTGGCTGCTCTCAACCACTCTGTCCCCAGCCTGTAGTGCTGCTTGGGCTTGTTGTGGCCAAAGTGCAGAACCCTGCACTTGGCCTTGTTAAATCTCATCCCATTGGCCTCTGCCCACCCATCCAGCCTGTCAATGTCCCTCTGCAGGGCTCTCCTACCCTCCAACAGATCCACACCTGCTCCTAGCTTGGTGTCATAAGAATAAGAAGCACTAAGTCTTTAACATTTCCTCGTGCTGAAAGCAGAGAACAAAATAATCTCCATTAAGATTTTTAGGCAGCATTATTCTTAGTTGTAAAAGCCTGTTTCAAAGAGCAACAGGGGCTGTAAACAGAATTTGTCGTTTAAAGCTGCATAATAAATGTAGACATAAACATCTGTAAACAAGACAGCCTCGTGGAGCATAAATACTGTGGTTCCCTCTGCAGAGTCCCAGTAATTGGAGAAATGTGCCATCTGACTGAAGACTCCAGCATTTCTGTCTTGTACTGTATTTACATCCCAAACCCCTCACGTTGCTGGGAATCCCATAAACTTAACTGGTTTTATTGCCTTCATCAAACAGTGGTAGTGAGGCAACTAATGGTAAACAGGCAGTTTCTGATAAATAGAAGTGTCTGGCGTGGCTGGATAATCCCTGTTAGTTTATTAGACCAAATGCTGCTTACAACATATCTACTGGATCAAGAGATAAAAACATAAACCAACAAGACACGAAGGTACTCTACATTACTATGTTTCCACACCCTGGAAAGAGTCCAGAGGAGAGCCTTGAGGATGCTTGGGAGATTTCAGCATCTCCCCTACAAATAGAGACTGAGAGCCTTGAGGCTGTTTAGTCAGGAGAAGAGAAGGCTGAGAGGAGATCTGATCAATGTGTACAAATATCTGAGGGGTGGGTGTCAAGTGCATGGGGCCAAGCTCTTTTTGGTGGTGCACAGCAATAAGACAAGGAGGAATGACTACTAATTGGAACATAGAAGGTTTCAGCTCAACATCTTCACAGTGAGGGTGACAGAGCCCTGGAGCAGGCTGCCCAGAGAGGTGACGGAGTCTCCTTCTCTGAGGACTTTCAAAATCCACCTGGATGTGTTCCTGTGCAAACTACTCTAGATGATCCTGCCCTGGTTGGACTCAGTGACCTCTGGAAGTCCCTTCCACACTCTAAAGTTGGAGTCATCGTCATAGAATCATAGAATCAGTCAGGGTTGGAAGGGATCACAAGGATCATCTAGGGCAGGGACACCCTCCCCAAGATCAGTTCTGTGATTTGTATTACAAACAAAAGGGCCATTAATTTATTTTTCTTGTGATGGTCTTATTATGCTGTCTTAAATTTCTCATGAGAAAGACTTGCTGCTGCTTGCTCAGAAGAAAGTGTGATATTCCTGCTTTGATAGAAACATCTGCATGGATTGGGGGTGTACTCGATGATCTCTGAAGGTCCCTTCCAACCTCTAACACTCTGTAATGCTGTGATGTTAACCAAACATGGGCAGTAATGAAGAGTGATGAGGTGGGAAAGTGAGCATTATCAGTTGGCAAAGCACTAGACTCTGTCAGCCAAACCAAAGAACATGGCACATTAACTTACATATTAACTTGTGCCCAACACATTAACTTGGTTTTTTGACCAGCTCTGAGCTGGCCACATTGATGTCAGAGTGAACTGTTGGAGCGAGTCCAGAGGAGGAACACAAAGATGCTCAGAGGACTGGAGCAGCTCTACTATGAGGACAGGCTATGAGAGTTGGGCTCTGCAGCCTGCAGAAAAGAAGGCTTTGAGCCTTCCAGCATCTGAGTGGGGCCTACAGGAGGACTAGGGAGGGACTATTGACAAGGTCTTGTAGTGACAGGATGAGGAGGAATGGGTTTAACTGGCAGAGGGGAGATTTAAACTAGATTTTAGGAAGAAGTTCTTTACAGTGAGGGTGGTGAAACACTGGCACAGGTTGCCCAGGGAGGTTGTGGATGTCCCTTCTCTGGAGGTGTTCAAGGCCAGGTTGGATGAGGCTTTGAGCAACCTGTTCTAGTGGGAGGTGTCAGGGAGTTGGAACTGGATGATCTTTGAGGTCCTTTCCAACCTAAACTATTCTATGATTCTATGTTTACGTCATGATGAGTGTACCAGTTGCTTCTATATGCCTGCATTAGTTTGTGTTATTTATGCTGAGTTTAATCTGCTGCAATGGTGCTCAGCTACTTTGCTCTGTCTTTACTTCTTCCTATCAATTTGCCTTGGATAATCAAAGACATTTTATGGCTACTTGTGGGAACGGAGTGAAGAAGAATAATAACAGACGGATCATGACCTTGGTTCTCACAAGCAGCTGGGTAACTTATCTCAGACGGGAGAGACGATGGACACCTCGTTAATGAGGAAAGCAGGGCATGGATATTAGGAAGAAGTTCTTCACAGAGAGAGTGATTTCCCATTGGAATGGGCTGCCCAGGGAGGTGCTGGAGGCACCGTCCCTGGGGGTCTTCAAGAAAAGACTGGATGAGGCACTTAGTGCCATGGTCTAGTTGATTGGTTAGGGCTGGATGATCTTGGAGGTCTCTTCCAACCTGGTTGATTCTATGATTCTATGGTTTATGCTGATGGAGTAGGTTGTCCTTGACTAATTATGCTAATGTGTAGTCATGTGCTTTATGCCCTGAGAGTATATATTGAGAGCCGAAACGATCGATAAACATCTCTGGCATAATTCACATTGAATCGTCTGGAGTCCATGCGGCATCGCCTTGATCACATCGATCTGTGGGTCCCAGCAAGCTAAACAGATTTCTGCAACAGCTATTGTGGTTTTAATATACTGCCTTGGGCTGTAGATCAAATCTTTCAGCACCACTTAAATAAACAGGAACTCACACAGCAAGAGCAAGTAGTGAATGTTGAGCGAATACAACATTTGCGCTTCAGCACTGAACTTGTGCTTCAGCTGCTACTGCCACACTTGCAGAGCTCCTCTTTGCCTTTCCTTAAACAGTGATGACAGTCACTCTTACAGTCTATTGTGAAAAGTTCAAAGCCAGCCTCTGACCATCACCTTAGCACTTCAGAAATACGTGCAAAAGGGGAAAAGGGAGGGTGGGAGAGACACAAAGAAAAGAGCAAACAGCTTTGTAAACTGCAAAAGTAAGAGCCAGTGAAAACTAGAGAAGTAGGAGGTGGTAAGTGGAATGAGAATAAATTAAAGACATGGAGTTAAACCATAATAAAAGTGATGGAATTCAGGGTGTCAGACAGGTTTTGCCAGACTAACCTCACAACTTCAGTGGCAGATTTTTCTAGAGCAGGGAAATGCAGTAGGTCTCATCTGTGCTTTAACAAAGCATCCGACATGGGGATGAACAGAAAATAGGTCAGTTAGATGGGGATGAACAGAAAACAGTTCAGTTAGATGGGGATGAACAGAAAATATCTCAGTTAGGTGAGGATGAACAGAAAATAGCTCAGTTAGGTGAGGATGAACAGAAAATAGCTCAGTTAGGTGGGGATGAACAGAAAATATCTCAGTTAGGTGAGGATGAACAGAAAATAGGTCAGTTAGGTGAGGATGAACAGAAAATAGCTCAGTTAGGTGAGGATGAACAGAAAATAGCTCAGTTAGGTGGGGATGAACAGAAAATAGTTCAGTTAGGTGAGGATGAACAGAAAATAGTTCAGTTAGATGAAATGGAGACAAGTATCAGACAATGTCTGATAAGGAGACAATAACAGTTATGCTGAAAGCAAACTATTGGTGTTGGGTAAAGCCTCACAATCCTGACTAATTTTCCCTTAAAATTAAGGTTTTGCTGGATACCTCAACACAACAAAGCAGGAATGTGCTAAGAAGTTGGATGTAAACATAAATGTAATGACAGGATGAGGAGTAATGGGTTTAAACTGGAGGAGTAGTGGGTTTAAACTGGCAGAGGGAAGGTTTAAACTAGATGTTAGGAAGAAGTTCTTTATAGTGAGGGTTGTAAGACACTGGAACAGGTTGCCCATGAAGGTTGTGGATGCTCCCTCTCTAGAGGTGTTCAAGGCCAGGTTGGATGAGACCTTGAGCAATCTGTTCCAGTGGGAGGTGTCTCTGCCTGTGTCAGGGGGTTGGAGCTGGATGATCTTTGAGGTCCCTTCCAACCTAAACCATTCTATGATTCTGTAAAGAGATTTTTTTTCTGTGCAGAAGAGGCTATGGGCATCATATTGTACCACTTGGATTTCCTTGGAATTTGGATAACCAGGGATAGTAGAACTAGGTTGAAATTGACTTGGGGAGTACCAGAAATGACATCTGCTATAAACAGAAAACTCAGAAGCTGGATATGAAAATGGAAAGGAAATTGCTGTATGTACAATTTGTGATACTTGTGGTCCTACTCAAAGAATCCTAACTGGAACAAATACATTCTGGAAGACATTTTGCTCCCTTGAGCATGCCAGTCTTTGGCACATGAAAGGATAATAAACTACATTATCTTGCCTGGAAGTCTTTGAGTAACAGAACCCTTGAATGGATCTTAGACATTTCTTGCTTTCTATAGTCAGTTGCTTCTTTTGCACAGACTATGTCTGGCTTCAAAAGCCACAAACCCTGCAATCTGCCAGACAGAGCAGCATTTGCTTGCAGTCCAAAAGGAGAGCTACCTGTAGTTAATACTGTAGGTCATAGAATCATAGACTCAACTAGATTGGAAGAAACCTCCAAGATCATCCAGTCCAACCTAGCACCCAGCCCTGGCCAATCAACCAGACCATGGCACTAAGTGCCTCATCCAGGCTTTGCTTGAACACCTCCAGGCACGGTGACTCCACCACCTCCCTGGGCAGCCCATTCCAATGCCAATCACTCTCTCTGCCAACAACTTCCTCCTAACACCCAGCCTATACTTCCCTTGGCACAACTTGGGACTGTGTCCCCTTGTTCTATTGCTGCTTGCCTGGCAGAAGAGACCAATCCCCACCTGGCTACAGCCTCCCTTCAGGTAGTTGTATCACAGAATGTTAGGGGCTGGAAGGGACCTCGAGAGATCATCCAGTCCAACCCCCTTGCCAGAGCAGGACCACCTTGATTTGAGGGGGTTATTTTTTTACAGTCCAGTTTTCATTTTTAGTGTTTTTTAATTCCCCTTCTCCCTCATCTTCCTCCTTTCCTCTCCATTTCTCCCATCTTCCTCCTTTTTTTCCCCATCACCTTCCCTTCCTCTTCATCTTCCTCTTTCCCCTATCTTCCTCATTTCTTCTCCCTTTCCCCCATCTTCCTCCTTTCCTCTCCCTTTCCCCCATCTTCCTCCTTTTTTTTCCCCATCACCTTCCTTTCCTCTTCATCTTCCTCTTTCCCCTATCTTCCTCATTTCTTCTCCCTTTCCCCCATCTTCCTCCTTTCCTTTCTATTTTCCCCCCTCTTCCTCCCTTCCTCTGCCTTTCCCCTATCTTCCTCCTTTCCCCTTCATTGTCCCCATCTTCCTCCCTTCCTCTCCCTTTCCCTCCATCTTCCTCCTTTCCTCTCCATTTTCCCCCATCTTCATCCCTTCCTCTCTCTTTCCCCCATCTTCCTCCTTTTTTTCCCTGTAGCCTTCCTTTCCTCTTCATCTTCCTCTTTCCCTCATCTTCCTCCTTTACTCTCCATCACCTTCCTCTTCCCCATCTTCTTTTCATCTCCATCCTTTTCACACTACATTTTTTATCCCCCAAAGCAGAGCACCTGGGTGCTGTTGGAGTCTCCTCCCACCCCAGGTGTGGCCACTTTGCCTTCCCTGCCCACTCCCCTTTATAATCAGCCCTAGGAAAAGCAAGCCCCAAGCTTGCCCAACTGGGCAGAGGGATCCTCCTCCCATCATCACTGGTGAGTCCCTGTGGTGCACACTGGGTGGTTCACACTGGGTGAATGGTGGAGGTGATCTTAAAGGCCGGGGGGCCTGGTGGGCCCCCCGGCTAGACAGGGATAGGCTTGATGCTTACTCTAACATCCCTCATGTGTGTTGGTTTGATCTCATTATTTAGGCTGAGCTCCTCTCTGTTTAACTGCTTCTTTCTGCTCACTGGTGATGAGTTTAAGTATTTGGCTGAACTGGAAGCTCATGGGGGAGCAGTATTCACAGAATTAACCAGGTTGGGAAAGACCCTTAAGATCATTGAGTCCAACCTACCACCTAACCCATGGCACCAAGTGTCTCATGCAGCCTCCTCGTGCCTTGGCTGCACGTTGCCTGAAAACCTCCAGGGATGGCAGCTCCACCACCTCCCTGGGCAGCCTGCCCTAATCCCTGACCACTCCTGCAGCAAAGAAATTGTTCCCCATGTCCAACTCAAACCTTTCAACTCCAGGCCATTTTTCCTTCGTTCTATCACCTGCTACTAGGGAAGGAGAGACCTGATCCCACTTTGCTGCAACCCCCTGTCAGGGAGACTTCATTGCTCTCTAGCAATGAGGTCTCCCCTCAGACTTCTTTTCTCCACAATATAAAAGGTGAAGCAGGTAAGGATCAGCCTCCCAAAAGAAGGGAGCAGCAATGAGCTCTGCCCTGAGCCTCCTCTTCTGCAGATTGCACACCCCCCAGCTCCTTCAGCCTCTCCAAGTCCCATGGCAATGTGAACTTGGGTACATTCTTGTTCAACCAATTACAGCAGGTGAACATTTTATCTTTGCCCCTCACTAGGTTCATCTAATGCTGAGCTGTCAGTTTACTATACCAAATAGACTCCATCTGTTCCTTCACAGGCAGTAACTAGCAGTTATCCTCAGAGGTAGAGAAACTCTGCTCCTCCAGTGGTGCTTTTCAGCTTAGCATCCCTCCAATATACCTGCCAAATTATGTTTTGAACAGAAAAATATCATCAAAACCCAAGGTGCATTTTTGTCTGACTCTGCTGGCTGTACCAAGTATTCTTTGCAGCAAGGTGCAGAGTCCAAAAGGGACATAAGCTGTTTAAAGAGTGGGATAGAAAGCACAGACACAGTAGTGTGGAAAAATGAGGAACAGAAGTCGTTCAGCAGCTGAGTAGGATTGAACAGTAATTGTTTTAAATCTCAGGAATGTTGTGTATCTCTCTGTCCCTCATTTCAGTCAGCAGTCACCCTTGAGAAGTCATCACTGTAAAGCAGCAATGCTTCAGAGTAGGTAGCTTTATTTTATCTACCCAAATATCAGATCCTGATACTTATTATTATTCAGATTTACCATTACATAAAAAGTCTGATTTGGACCACACTTGAGGGAATCAGAATCATAGAATCAACCAGGTTGGAAGAGACCTTCAAGATCATCCAGGCCAACATATCACAAAGGAGAGGAATGCTGCCTTGAGATTCACAGGGATTCCTCAATATACTTGGATTTCCCTTGTTAAAGTGCGCAGTTTATCGCTGCCCCTGCACGCACTTCTTGTGAAGAGGTTATTTAGAGTCATAGAATCAGACAGGGTTGGAAGAGTCCACAAGGATCAGCCAGCTCCAACCCCTCTGCTGTGGGCAGGGACACCCTACCCTAGATCAGACTGGCCTTAAATATCTCCAGGGACGGGGCCTCAACCATCTCCCTGGGCAACCCATTCCAGCCTCTCACCACTCTCATGCTCAACAACTTCCTCCTCACCTCCACTCTGAATCTCCCCACCTCCAGATTTGCTCCACTCCCCCCAGTCCTGTCACTCTCTCAGAGCTGAAAAAGTTCCTCCCCAGCCTTTTTGGAGGCCCCCTTCAGATGCTGGAAGGCCACAAGAAGGTCACCTGGGAGCCTCCTCTTCTCCAGACTGCACAGCCCCAACTCTTTCAGTCTGTGCTCACAGCAGAGCTGCTGCAGCCCTCTGAGCACCCTCGTGGCCCTTCTCTGAACATGCTCCAGCATCTCCACATCCCTCTTGTCCCAGGGGCTCCAGAAGTGGAGGCAGTACTGCAGATGGGGTCTCAGCAGAGCTCAGTAGAGGAGGAGAATCACCTCCCTGGCCCTGCTGGCCACACTTCTCCTGCTGCAGCCCAGGTTCTGCTTGGCTTTCTGGGCTGCAAGGACACCCTGCTGGCTCCTGTTGAGCTTCTTGTCCAGCAGCATCCCCAAGATCCTCTCCTCAGGGCTGCTCTCCAGCCTATATTTTGTGTTTGGGATTGCCTCAACCCAGATGAAAGACCTTGCACTTAGTCTTGTTGAACCTCATGAGGTTGGCTTGTGCCAACCTCTCCATCCTGCCCAGGCCCCTCTGGATAGCAGATGCCAACATATGGAAAAACAACTATTTCCAAGCATAACTACTCATTAAAATAAGTTCCTCTCCAACACAAACATTTGACAAAGTTAAACCTTTCATTATGCCCTTCAACAAACTCCTATTTCTGCCAAATGTTTCCATGAAGGTTGAATCAAGCACAGACAAGGGCTTTACAATTATAAAGGTCTGCAGCAACCACCTGGAGCTGAAATTGGGAACATTATTTTCATTATATTATAATTTCATCAGTGACACCCTTTTAGCTACCTAACACCAATACAGCTTTCCTCAGGCTGAAATGGAGATCTTGAATTGCTTCCAGAAAACAATACGAAGCTCCTTCACCTGGGAATGCACTGAGATAGTATTTTATACCTAACACAGTTAAGTAAATCAGCAGCTGTGATTTCTCTGAGCTGTAGCATCTTCTTGGCCTTCAGGGTCAGCCATTAGAGCAGATGGCTGTACTCTGATCTGATAAGGAGGCTTAGATAATAGCAATGGTAAAATCATCTTTTCAAGAGGGTCATTGATAAGTAGCTAGCCTGGTGCTAGAAGATTTCTGTTACTGTTTGCATTTGATTTAATTGTTTGGTTGGCTTTGCTCAAAAGGCAACAGTCTCTAGAGTCAGAAAAAATCTGGTTCCAGGGCTGCTTGGTTTGGTTTTGTTTTTTTTTCATTTAAGCATCAAACCATAGTATGGAATAAAAAACATTAAAAAGAAAACCTCAAGCAACCCCCCCAAAACAATCAAAAATGTATATTTCTCCCAAAGGATCTCCTTTTCTGATCAGGTTCCCTGCCTCGTGAGTGTGGGGCAGGCTGTGGATGGAGTCTACCTGGACTGCAGCAAAGCCTTTGACACTGTCTGCCACAACAAGCTCCTGGCAAAGCTGGCAGCTCATAGCTTGGGCAGATTTACTCTGATCTGGGTCAAGAACTGGCTGGAAGGCTGGGCCCAGAGAGTGGTGGTGAATGGTGCCACATCCAGTTGGCAGCTGTCACTAGTGGTGTGCCCCAAGCATCAGTGCTGGGCCCAGTCCTGTTCAATGTTTTATTGATGATCTGGACCAGGGGATTGAGTCCAGCATCAGTAAGTTTGCAGATGACACCAAGCTAGGAGCAGGTGTTGATCTGTTGGAAGGTAGGAGAGCCCTGCAGAGGGACCTGGCCAGGCTGGATGGGTGGGCAGAGGCCAATGGGATGAGATTTAACGAGGCCAAGTGCAGGGTTCTGCACTTTGGCCACAACAACCCCAAGCAGTGCTACAGGCTGGGGACTGAGTGGCTGAGAGCAGCCAAAAGGAAAGGGACTTGAGGGTGCTGGTAGAGAGTAGCTGAAGATGAGTCAGCAGTGTGCCCAGGTGGCCAAGAGAGCCAATGGCATCCTGGCCTGCATCAGGAGCAGTGTGGCCAGTAGGACAGGGGAGGTTATTCTTCCCCTGTACTCAGCACTGGTCAGGCCACACCTTGAGTGCTGTGTCCAGTTCTGGGCTCCTGGATTGAAGAGAGATGTTGAGGTGCTGGAAGGTGTCCAGAGAAGGGCAGTAAAGCTGGTGAAGGGCCTGGGACACAAACCCTATGAAGAGAGGTTGAGGGAGCTGGGGGCGTGCAGCCTGGAGAAGAGGAGGCTCAGGGGTGACCTCATTGCTGTCTACAACTACCTAAAGAGGGGTTGTAGCCACAAAGGTTTGGTCTCTTCTGCCAGGCAACCAGCAACAGAACAAGGGGACACAGTCTCAAGTTGTGCCAGGGCAGGTCTAGGCTGGATGTTAGGAGGAAGTTGTTGGCAGAGAGAGTGATTGGCATTGGAATGGGCTGCCCAGGGAGGTGGTGGACTCACCACCCCTGGAGGTGTTCAAGCAAAGAGTGGATGAAGCACTCAGTGCCATGGTCTGGTTGATTGGATAGGGCTGGGTGCTAGGTTGGACTGGCTGATTGGTCTCTTCCAACCTGGCTGATTCTATGATTCTAAGATGGCATTCTTGGATGATCATGCCATCTGAGAGCCTCGATTCATCGAAGCTCCAAAAACACCTCAAATTTCAGGGCTCTGGAATGAAAAATCACAGGACTTTAGAGGTTGGTAGGGACCTCCAGAGATCATCCAGTCCAAGCTTAACATTTCTGCATGATTCTCCTGCATGTGCCTACCGATGCACATTTTGTCTCTTTCTTATACATGCCTCTAAGATATTTCCTTTCTAAATCTAAGTGAAAATATGACCTTTTCTCAACTATTCCTGGTGACATGTTTTGATTTCTCCTGTCTTTCATAATGCTTCTTTTATTTGTGTGCATACACACACCAGGAAACTTTTCTTGTCATTTTGTACAGGTACTTCAGCTTGAAATACCTTCACTGCCTGTCCTATTTCCACCCTCTTCATTCTCCCGTGCCTCCTCACTGCTACCTTTCATGTTTTGCCTTTACTATTCCTATTTATAAAGCTAATAAAATAGCAAGGATTGCTTCTGACCTTTCCAAGTAATCAATGTAAAGGATAGTCAGCTATCAGCAAATATTGTTCCAGACAATAATTATATAGAAGAGTGGCAGTTTCTCTTTCATTGCCTTGAGCAGATGTCTGAGGGAGGCAATGGGAATATCTTAAGTACCTGAGATGTGGCTGTTTTTGACACATACCCATTAGCTGGGCTTAACTCTGGGTAGTGTCTGCTTTTGTCTGCTCTAAAGCAGAGTGTTGGCACTATTAGCAGAAAGTGGTCCTTTCTGACAACTTTTTTTCTCTGCACAGTTTTCTCCAAGGATGATAAATGACTCTTCAAACTACCAGCACAATGGTTTATTGTCTTCTTGCAGGGGAGGCACTTTGCTGAAATTAGAAGTGAAATAATGCTATTGGAGTCTCAGGTTATGATCAAGGAGAATTTGGGGTGCCTGCTCTTCAAGCTGGGTCATAGAATCAGGGTTGGATTTCAATTGCCTGAGCACACAAACCCAGTGTTATTCTGGATGTCCCCAGGTGTCTGAGGCATCCAGAGTTGTTGGCAGGTATAAACCATGATCCAGAGGGAACTTAACATCCTTGTGGTAGAGAGGCAAGCAGGAGCTCCCCTTGGAAATCTAAGCTAACAACTGCTGTCTGTATTGATGCAACTGAATCCCAGTCTCATCACCTCAGATGAATCATAGAATTGTAGTCAGGGTTGGAAGGGGCCACGAGGATCATGTAGCTTCAACTCCCCTGCCATGGAAGCTTAGCAGAATATACAAGCAGATATTTACAGTATATACAGTTATAGACAGAAATATACAAAGTAAAAGGTAATACAGAAATATACAAAGTAAAAGGTAATACAGAAATATACAAGGTAAAAGGTAATACAGAAACCTGAGTCCCCAGGAGGGGCTCTCAACAGCCCCTTTACCTTCCCCCTACCCCTCTCAACCTTACCCCAGTCACAAGGAAGGATGGAGGTTTGGCCAGGGGGTTAGGAAGCAAAGTGAATTAGTCCAAAATGGAGGGTGAGGTTAGAGAGGTGCAGCTCAGCCAGCAGTCAGAGTGAGAGTGGTTATCTATGTTTTTATTTCTTGTTCCTATACATCTCAGCAAACCTGTGAGTGAAGTAGACATCACCACTGTTTTCCTTTCACAGCCTGTAATCTAGTTCTTCTCACTAAAACATTCTACCCTGCTTCAAACTAGCACACTGCTGCAGCAAGGCTATATAGAGATGCCTACAACACCTACACTTAGGATTAGTCCAAATGGGCCTTGCCAGAAATACCAATGGAAGGAAAGAAAGTGCCACACAATGTCTTACACCACAGACACAAAGTTTAAATCAAATTTCAGGTAAGAATTAGGCAAACATCCCCATCCTTTTTAACAGCACACACAGATCACTACAAAGAGCCAATCACAAATGTGTTCTTCCCTTAATGCATGCCCATGTCATTGTGAAGCAAAGAGTTTCACACTTCATTAGACAGCTGTGATAAATAGATGTCAAAACACACACAGGGAATAGATGGAAGAATCATATTCCTACAGCAGCACCCAGCCATAAACCATAAATTACAGCTGGCATTTGCACAGTTCAACTCAATGAAGAAAGCAAACTGCACTTGTTCTCAACACAGACACAATGAAAATCTGTGCAGAGAAAGTGCAGTGAATCCAATGTGTCTGTTGTGGGTTGGATTTGGACCCCTACAGACTGGAAGTAAAGTAAATTGCCAAACAAACTCAGAACCTGGAAGCAGAAATGAAGTTATATTTACAAAGGTGGACTAAATATCACAGGATCAGAGGCTCACAGAATGTTAGGGGTTGGAAGGGACTCAAGGGTGTCATCAAGTCCAGCCCCTCTGCCAGAGCAGGACAACACTAACACGCATCACACAGGAACACATCCAGGCAGGTATGGAAAGCCTACAGAGAAGGAGACTCCACAACCTCACTGGGGCATCTGTTCCAGTGCTCTGTGACCCTAATAGTAAAGAAGTTCTTCCTCATGTTGAGGTGGAATTTCCTGTGCTGCAGTCTGCATTACCCCTTGCGCTATCCCAGGGCACAAGTGAGCAGAGGCTGTCTCTGTCCCTTCCCTCCTGACCCCCAGCCCTGAGCTGTTGATAGACATTGATTAGACATCTGAGCCACGAACTGCAATTAGAAGAATTTTGGATTTTGAAGGAAGCAGGAGACTTGTGCCTATATTTGTTAAAGGCAAAGGCATCTGAGTGTAAAGTCAAGATGATATTCTACAATCATAGGATCATAGAATCAGTCAGGGTTGGAAGGGACCACAAGGATCAGCCAGTTCCAACCTCCCCCACCATGGGCAGGGACACCTCACACTAGATCAGGCTGCCCATAACCTTGTCCAGCCTGGCCTTAAATACCTCCAGGGATGGGGCTTGTCACCACCCTCATGTTGAATAACTTCTTCCTAACATCCAGTCTGAATCTACCCATTTCTGGCTTTGCTCCATTCCCCCCAGTCCTATCACTACCTGACATCCTAAGGAGTCCCTCCCCAGCTTTCAGATACTGAAAGGTCACAATGAGGTTACCTCAGAGCCTTCTTCTCTACAGACTGAACAGCCCCAACTCTCTTGGTCTTACCCCGTTGGAGAGGAGCTCCAGGCCTCTGATCATCCTCTTGGCCCCTCTCTAGATACCATCCAGCATACCCCTCTTATAGTTGTGGCTCCAGAACTGGATGCAGTACTCCAAGTAGGGTCTCATCAGTGCAGAGCAGAGGGAGAGGATCACTTCCCTTGCCCTGCTGGTCACACTTCTCTTGATGCAGCCCAGGCTCTGGTTGGCTTTCTGGGCTGCAAGAGCACACTGACAGCTCATATTGAGCTTCTCATCCACAGCTGACCTCAAGCCTCTTGCCAGATAAACACAGCTTTTCCAAGGTGTCTACCACAATGCACAGGAATTCTGACATATACTCTTGAACCAGAGTCTGTACAGATGTCTCTGTGGTGAGGTAAAACCTCTGCCTCTCAGCAAGCTGGAAAGCTGCCCTGATCTGGTAATGAGGACAATGAGGCCCAAAGCAGCATCTCTGCACTGTGCTAAGTGCACCTACCACTTTCTCAAAGCCAGCTTGGGCATCTTTAACACTGCCACGTAATCTATGAGTGATAGAGTCTATCTGAGCTCAATCTCTGTTCCACTGCTCTGCAGCATTGCTTATTGCAAAACACAACTGCCACAAAGCCTCTCACTCTGCTGCACAGCCCTATCAAGCAGATGACAAGACTGTTTTCATCTTGTTTCACATTTCAAACTCTTCAGGAGTACTTTCTTTTGTTTATAAGTTTAGGACTAAGTTTTCAGCTCTCTTTTTAGTACCTGTTCTGTCTCGTTCAAAGATGCTTTTCAGTGTTCATATCTTTATTTTTCAACATGGTACACTCACAGGATCACAGACCACAGGATGTTAAGGATTGGAAGGGACCTCTGGAGATCTTCAGGTCCGACCCCCCTCCAGAGCAGGACCATAGTATCTATCACAGGTCACACAGGAACACATCCAGATGGGTCTGGAAAGTCTGCAGAGAAGGAGACTCCACAAGCTCTCTGGGCAGCCTGTGCCCAGGCTCTGTGTCCCTAATAGTAGAGAAGTTCTTCCTCACATTGAGGTGGAACTTTCTGTGCTGTGATTTATACCCATTACCCCTTGTGCTATCTGAGTCTGTCTTCTGTCTCTTGACACCCAGCCCTCAGATATTTATTAACACTTATTAGATCCCCTCTAAGTCAGAGTCATCTGATGGATCACAGGCTCACAGGATGTTAGGGGTTGGAAGAGACCCAAGGAGATCATTGAGTCCAACCCCCCTGCCAGAGCAGCACAATACAATCTAACACAGATCACAGAGGAACACATCCAGACAGGCCTTGAAAGGCTCCAGAGAAGGAGACTCCACAACCTCTCTAGGCAGCCTGTGCCAGTGCTCTGGGACCCTTACAGTAAAGAAGTTCCTCCTTGTGTTGAGGCAGAACCTCTTTTGCTGCAACTTACACCCATTGCTCCTTGTTCTATCCCAGGGAGCAGTGAGCAGAGCCTGTCCCCCTGCTCCTGGCAGCCCTCAGATACTTATAAACATTTATCAAATCCCCTCTCAGTCTTCTCTTCTCCAGACTAAGCAGCCCCAGGTCCCTCAGCCTCTCCTCATAAGCCATGCCCTCCAGTCCCCTCATCATCCTCATAGCCCTCTGCTGGACCCTCTCCAGCAGATCCCTGTCCCTCTTAAACTGGGGAGCCATAAACTGAACACAGTATTCAAGATGATGTATGGCAGTAGGATGCCATCTAAGGATGCTTCCACAGGCTGAATGAGTCCTCCCCACCCCTTTGTTGAATGTATATTCTGAGTTTCATATTTTGGTTCATCTTTCTACAAAGAATATTCCTTACAGCTCTGACCCTTACAGTAAATAAGTTCTCCCTCATGCTGAGGTGGAACTCCCTGTGCTGTAGTTTCCATCCATTGCCTCTTGTCCTGTCACAGGGCACAAGTGAGCAGAGGCCTGTGATGTGACACCCACACTCAAGGGTTGACAGGACTAGGGGAAACGGAGCAAAGCTGGAGGTGAGTAGGTCCAGGCTGGACATGAGGAGGAAGTTGTTCACCATGCAAGTGATGAGAGCCTGGAATGGGTTGCCCAGGGAGGTGGTTCAGGCCCCATGGCTGGAGGTGTTTAAGGCCAGGCTGGATGAGGCTGTGGGCAGCCTGCTCTAGGGTAGGGTGTCCCTGCCATGGCAGGGGGGTTGGAACTAGATGATCCTTGTGGTCCCTTCCAGCCCTGACTGATTCTGTAATTCTATGCTATGTCAGGCTACAGAACATCACCAGCAAAACCTAGAGCAACCCACATGAAACTTGCCAGTCACAGAAGCTTTGCAGGCACTTTGTCCTCAGCAGGAACATCTGACCCTGTTCAACTGCTTAAACTATTATGCTCGTGGAGGTGAACTGGCTTAGACATCAGCCAGTGTAGCACTGTAGCATTTCAAATTTCAGCCCCATAAAGCTCTAAGTCACTTTGCCTTTAAAACCATGAAACCTTAAGGAGCTCAGGAGGGCAAAGCACTTAGCACTTTCTGCTAGTTTAAGCCTCCTAGCACGGAGCACCAAGGAAATAGCTTTGCTAGGCTCGAGGCAGCCTGTGTGCCTCTGATGCCACTGAATTCTTCAAATACAGCAGCAGAAACTGTTGGAAAGTGTTGAAACAGTCACCCAGTTCAATGCTGGCATGCTTTTAACCACTTCATCATTAATATGAGCGTGAAGTGACTTACTTTAAGCTCCTTGAACATGCCTCCCTCCCACACATATTCTGAAGGGCAACCAAATGCAATGCCTCTGGAAATTGGCTGGCAGCTCCAGCTTTCATTTCCATCCCATCCTGTTTCCTGTGAAAATTCATACAAAGTTCAGTGCATACACACAGTAGTTTCCCAAGCCATGTTCTTACACATTGTTGGTGCTAGAAATGCATTTGTATGCATTTCATATGCATTCCATCTGTATGCCATGCATAAAAAGCTCATCTATATGCCCAGAATTATGGCTGCCATCTTTTCACATTGCACTGCACCAAAAGTGTTTGGTGGCAGCATGGCTCAAAGGTGGTTATACAACAGGATAAGTGGAAGAAGATTACAAACAAGCCACCACGCAAAGCATATCCACTCAAACACTGAGATAAAGCTGCTATCCAAAAGGTGCAGGCTTTTACCAGGGGCAAGTAAGAATTGGCATAACAGCACTAAAGCCAACTAGTCTAAACTTCTACAGGTACTGCCCTTGCTCCCAACCCTGCCTCCAGCCCTGGCTATAAACTTTTCCTGAAGAGGCAAGATTATCCTTTGCTGTAAATTAACTTCTGAAGGCTAAGGATGGCTCTGATAATCTTTTGACTCATGAGCAACATTACAGCCTTAACCCTAAGACTTTATTCTGGGTAAGGCTATTCAAGCTGATTGATAGTCACAGTGATTTAAACATGGGTCTCATACTAAAGCATTTGTTTATTCAGTGCCTAGTATAGTGTATGCAGTTTCTCTGGCTGACAAGGTGGGGATTGGTCTCTTCTGCCAGGCAACCAGCAATAGAACAAGAGGACACAGTCTCAAGCTGTGCCGAGGTAAGTCTAGGCTGGATGTTAGGAGGAAGTTCTTAACAGAGAGAGTGATTGGCATTGGAATGGGCTGCCCAGGGAGGTGTAGAATAGAATAGAAAAATCTCATCAGTTTCCTTAACATTCCAAAAATATTCCTTTTTAAGTGCACATACCACCCAGACCCTGAGCTGCTGAACTGAATGTAAGAGTAGCAAGTCTCTGAGCATCTTTTGAACAAGGTAAAGCATTCTTCCAGTGTTCAACATCACCAGTTCAAAAGAGCTGAACCTTCTGTTTTTCTGTACTAAAACAAATTGTGCACAATTAAAGCAAAAGGCTTGGCAAAGAGCTGCATGTCCAAACTGCCACAGAGCCCAGCAATGCAAAGTGTGACCCACAGCCACAAAAAAACCCAACCCTTTATTAAAGGAAAGCAAGGAAGTGGCTTCCTTCAGCTGTTGTACAGGAAAGATGTGCCAGGTGTCTGGGAAAGTATAGGCTGGATGTTGTGAGGAAGTTGTTGGCAGAGAGAGTGATTGGCATTGGAATGGGCTGCCCAGGGAGGTGGTGGAGTCACCATCCCTGGAGGTGTTCAAGAGAAGACTGGATGAGGCACTTGGTGCCGTGGTCTGGTTGACTGGCTAGGGCTGGGTGCTAGTTTGGGCTGGATGATGTTGGAGGTCTCCTCCAACCTGGTTGATTCTATGATTCTAAGCCTCCAGAGAAACAATGCTTATCATCTTGTGACATCATCACATGCTACCATGGAACCATGTGCTGCTATCTCAGAGCACATTGTCAGTGACAATGATCATTTTGCTTATTTTAGCAGGGTAATTGCAAGTACTGACATCAGCAAGGGTCAGAATATAGCCAGCAAAGGTGTTTAGCTTCAGAGTGCAAATTTAGTTCATGTCACAAAGACTGGGAAATACATTTCTGTTCCCTGCAGCTTCCACTGTGTATCACAGCCTAGCTTCAGCCAGGTAATTTAGGGATGCTTGGAGCAGTGTAGAGCTGCACATTTAATCACAGCCTCCTGCATAACTTTGGGGAATGATTTGTCCAAACATTAAAAAGAGGATTATAGCCTATTGAATCAGAAAAGGACACTCAGCAAAAGGAACTGTCAGCTACTGACATACTGAAAACCTCCAAACAGCAGTACTGGCCAAGTACCATCTGGTTTAGGTTTTTGGATGAAGCACTCATTTTGAACTGAATTTCCAAACATCAGGCTTTGGAGAGTTAATTTATAAACCATAAGCGAAACAAGCTGTGGGTAGAGAGTGTGCTGTGCTGGAGGAGTCTGTGCAGCAGCAGATTGCCACAAGCACCACAGTTTGCACCACCTTGTAGAGCAATTTGTTTGTTGACAGAGACATTTGAAGATCACCCAGGCTAGAAAAGACATCCTGCTTAGCCAGTCTGCTGGGGATCCTCTCTTACTACCTTCTACTACTCCTTTTCTTCACAGGAAGGAAGGAGAGGAAGGGGAGGGAGGGAGGGAGGGAGGGAGGGAGGAAGGAAGGAAGGAAGGAGAGGAAGGAAGGAAGGAGAGGAAGGAAGGAAGGAGAGGAAGGAAGGAAGGAGAGGAAGGAAGGAAGGAGAGGAAGGAAGGAAGGATGGATTCAGGAGCAACACAATAGCCAGCTCAAGAGGGGTTTGCTGCCTTCTGAATGGTTTGAATCAGTGGCATCACTCACACCAACAGACTTGTTGAGCTTTGAGTCATCCCATTGTAGTGCATGACACTAAGCATTTATTTACTATCTTTCTCTATGTTGAAGTCTTTTGCTTTGAAAAACAAAGCCCAAGACCATGCTTTTTAATCTATATTTTATGGATGAGGAAACTGAGGCATAGTAGAGTTACTCAGTAATACCTTAAGTGTCAGGCAGGGAAAAGTGCCCAACTTCCATACTACACATCTGAACCTGGGCTGCTCTCTTTTAGCTGTGTAGAACTTGGCAGTGATAAACTAAGGAAAAGGTCTGGAAGGCTGAGCTCTAACTTTCTCCAGTAGGAGCAGGAAAAGAAACATCCTGAGGAATACACAAAAGAAATCCAATTGACTGCAACAAAGGAAAAACTAGGTTTAACATGCTGAAAAAAAGGTAGTCTGACAAACCTCTCTGATGTTTTCTGTGGTGAGGCAGATCTCGTGGAGAAGGGCTAATCTCACTGTGCAAGGACACTGCACAATCCAACGTGGATCAAAAGCAAGTGACAACTTTATGTAGTAGCTGCGTGCTTACATGTGTTACAGATAATATATGCATACATGTAAGAAGCTAAATGGCTGAATCTCTAAATACCCCGTTTGCATGGTGCACCTACTTGCTATGTGCAGCTGCAAGCAGCAAACCTACTTCTTATCTTATTCAGAGTTAGCTGGATTCTGCTCTGCTTCAGTTGCCTGCTGACTCGTCAAGGACAGTGCCTCCCTAGCTAGGTATATTAAATGCTGCCTTTGTTTATTCAGGAATGGTGTGGTCAGCAGGAGCAGGGAGGTCATTCTGCCCCTGTACTCTGCACTGGTTAGACCACACCTTGAGTACTGTGTTCAGTTCTGGGCCCCCCAGTTTAGGAGGGACATTGAGATGCTTGAGAGTGTCCAGAGAAGGGCAACGAGGCTGGGGAGAGACCTTGAGCACAGCCCTACGAGGAGAGGCTGAGGGAGCTGGGATTGGTTAGCCTGGAGAAGAGGAGGCTCAGGGGTGACCTTATTGCTGTCTACAACTACCTGAGGGGTGGTTGTGGCCAGGAGGAGGTTGCTCTCTTCTCTCAGGTGGCCAGCACCAGAATGAGAGGACACAGCCTCAGGCTGTGCCAGGGGAAATTTAGGCTGGAGGTGAGGAGAAAGTTCTTCCCTGAGAGAGTCATTGGACACTGGAATGGGCTGCCCGGGGAGGTGGTGGAGTCGCCGTCCCTGGAGCTGTTCAAGGCAGGATTGGATGTGGCACTTGGTGCCATGGTCTGGCCTTGAGCTCTGTGGTAAAGGGTTGGACTTGATGATCTGTGAGGTCTCTTCCAATCCTAATAATACTGTGATACTGTAATATGCCTTTGTTTCAGTGTGGCCTAGCACAGCCTTAATTTAGTTCTATATACTCATCCTGCTTGCCCACCTCTAAGTCATGTCCATTTTCCTTTAGCCATTCTGCAACAGTTTTCCATGAAGAGAGACAACAAACAGGACATGACACTTCCTGTGAGGAAAAACATCTTTGTCAAAGCAGTACATGATGTAGACATTATTGTGTAATAGCTATTTCAGCTGTTTAATGGGGGAAAGTCTCTCATTTCTAAGAAGGTCTCAAGCTCTAATTCCTTTGTAACCTGAAGGAAGTCCTCTCTGTTTTATCCTTTCTATGCTTGCATTTACTTTCTGTGACCTGTCGAACCTTGTGAACTATATCATATTAAAGTGACACAATTAACTACCTCACAGTTTAGTCCTGATAGTGAGGAATGGGTTTATGATGACAATTGTACAACACTGTACTCTCCAGAGAGATGACTGACTCACACCTAGTCTCTCACATATTGATGTTTCTATCATGGGACTGGAGCCAAAGACTATCATCAACGTCATCTAGGGAAGAAAAGACCAAAATGAGTCAGGGTCAGTCATGCACAACTCTATCATTTAAATACTCTTGCAGACTATAACATTCCATAAAGCACTTTTTTCTTCTTCTTCCAGAAGCTCAGCTACTGTCCTTTGAGAGAATGAATACTGCTTCCATACTCAGATACTCAGCTCAGATACTGTGTGATGGACTTGAACAGGAACTCACTCAGCCAAGTGCTGGAATCAGTGCAGCTTTGGTCCAGCCTGTGGTTGAACCTTCTTGTATGCTGCAAGTTGTGTATTATAAGATAGAGAGATAGAGAGAGATAGGTAGACAGAGAGATAAAATATATATCAATATGTATAGATGATATAGATATAAAAATAATTGATTCTATCGCTATCATATATATATATATAATATATATCATATATATATATGATCATTCTACAATTCTATTCTTAAGTGAGTGTTATTTTATCAGTCATTCCCTCACATCTCTCCTTTATCACTCAGCAGCCAACTGCTTTGCACAGACTAAACCTTACGCTATAGAATCAGAGAAACAATCAGAGAATGAACTGCGCTGGAAGGAATCTCCAGAGGTCATCTAATCCAACCCTCCTGCAGTAAACTGGGACATCCTCCATTAGATCAGGTTGCTCAGAGTCCCATCAAGACTGAGCTTGAATGTCTCATAGAATCATAGCTTCAGTCAGGGTTGGAAGGGACCACAAGGATCATCTAGTTCCAAACCCTCTACCATGGGTAGGGACAACCTAGCCTAGATCAGGCTGGCCAGAGCCTCATCCAGCCTGCCCTTAAACACCTCCAGCCATGGAGCCTCAACTACCTCCCTGGGTAACCCATTCCAGACTCTCACCACTCTCATGCTGAACAGCTTCCTCCTCACGTCCAGTTTTCATCTCCAGGGATGAAGTCTCCACCACCTTCCTGGGCAACTTGTTCCAGTGTTCCACCATCATCAAGAGTGAAGAACTTCTTCCTATATTATAATCTCATCCTAAAAATGATTACTCTTTAAACAATAACAAAAACTTAGCATTATATATTGTGCTAGTTTGAAGCTAGCTAGAATGTTTTGGTGAGAAGAACTAGATTACAGGCTGTGAAAGGGAAAACAGTGGTGATGTCTACTTCACTCATAGGCTTGCTGAGATGTATAGGAACAAGAATCCATACATAGATAAGGCACTTCTGCCTGGGAGCTCTGAGCTGCATTTTTCTCTCCCTAGCCTCTCTGCCATCTCTCTGATTAATCCACTTTGCTTCCTAACCCCCTGGCTGAACCTCCATTCTTCCTTGGGACTGGGGTAAGGTTGAGAGGGGTGGGAGAAGGTGGAAGGGCAGTTGGGAGCCCCTCCTGGGGACTCAGGTTTCTGGGAGGGATGTTGTGCTTCTGTATTACCTTTTACCTTGTCTATTTCTCTCTATAACTGTATATACTGTAAATATCTGCTTGTATATTGAGCTAAGCTGTAAATAAAAAGCTTCATTCAATTTCCAGAGCTGGCTGAGCCTAGTCTGGGTGATTTCCAAAGTGGGGGGGGGGGGGGGTCAGGGAACACCCAAACCATCACATATATATTCAGCCATAGCAAAGGCCTGCCATGTTCAAAAAAGAAGACAAAACATAAATTATAGCTCTAGTGGTAGACTCACTTCTTGTCCTTCCAGCAAGGTTAAATGACTGATTACATTTTTGCCATACATGGAGATGTATTAGTGTGGCTGTTTGAGCTGATCCTAGGTCAATCCTAACTGGAAAATATGAATTGATGCTGAGGGGTTGCATACTCTGGAAACTGGGGGGGCTCGTGCAGTACAGCCTTGGTAGCACATTTGGCCCCTCTGCAGGAGCACTTTTTGTTCTAATTACCACTCATCACTCCAAGGCAAAAATAAAACCCCAAAACCAGAGATCATTTTCAAATGAACATATAAATTTTCCACTAAAGCTCATTTATGATTAGTATATAACAGGAGCAATTTTTTTTCTGCTGTTTTCTCTCTGATTTGCATTCTGAGAGGAAGCATTTTTTTCATGTAAATTAACTTAACCTTCCCAGAAATCCCTTCCCATTGACACTCTGCTACAGACTTGCCAGCTCAAATTAAATGTGGAAAAGGTACAATAAACCATTCCACTATAGGGGCCATGGCATCAGTATGGTGTGAGTACCCCAATGGCTGGTTCAGTTGGCTGTGGCTGTCACAGCTTCGCAGGATTACAGAATCTGAGGATGTTAGGGGTTGGAAGGTACCCGAGGAGATCATGGAGTCCAACCCCCTGCCAGAGCAGGACCATACAATCTAGCTCAGGTTACAGAGGAACACATCCAGACAGGCCTTAAAAGCCTCCAGAGAAGAAGACTCCATAATCAGTCTGGGGAGCCTGTGCCGGTGCTCTGTGACCCTTACAGCAAAGAAGTTTCCCCTTATGTTGAGGTAGAACCTTCTGTGCTGCAGCTTGCACCCATTGCTCTTTGTCCAATCACAGGGTGCAAGTGAGCAGAGCCTGTCCCCCTCTCCAGACCCCCAGCCCTCAGATGTTTATAAACACTTATTAAATCCTCTCTCACCCTTACCTTTTCTGGACTAAAAGTCTCCAGGTCCCTCAGCCTCTCCTCAACAGGCAGTGCTCCAGTGGCCTAATCATCCTTGTAGCCCTCTGTTGGACCCTCTCCAGCAAATCCTTGTCCCTCTTAAACTGGAGATCCCAAAATTGAAGGCAATACTCAAGATGAGGTCTCACCAGGGCAGAGTAGAGAGGGAGGAGAACCTCCCTTCAGCCTGCTGGACACTCTCTTCTTAATGCACCCCAGGATCCCATTGGCCCTCTTGGCCCCAAGGGCACATTGCTATGCCATGGGTAACTTGTTATCCACCAGGACCCCCAGGTTCCTCTCTATCAGACTGCTTTCCAGCAGATCACCTCCCAACCTTCTTCTTTTGAAGGGAAAATAAAACAAAACAACCAAACCCAAACCAAAAGCTTAACCCTAAACTAGCTGAACCCAGGACAACTACAAAACACAAAAGAAACCAGCAGACAATTCATATTCTCATTATGCACATGGTGGAGCTGCTACTGTGGTCTTAGAGGGCTACTAAAAACTCTCTAATATGATACTCGTGTGTGATTAATTAGCTTCTCTACCCTAGTCTTTGTTGCTTGGTTTTCAAAGCACAGCATTTGGTAGGGAAGGGAAGAGTAGCTGCAAATATTGTAAATGTGTGCTGGGGGAATATTTGAACATTTGTTCAAATTTGCCTTAAGATTTTACGCTGCTACCCAGCTCCATCCTGGCTGAGCCCAAAGTTCTCGGAAGGGAATTTTAATTTCAGCCTGTTAGCAATTCTTCCCCAAGTTCATTTCCCATAAGGAGAAGGTGCTTTGATTTCAATACTGAGGAGAGAAAAAGAACCAACCAACCAAAAAGGAAAAAACAACCCTGGCAAAAAGGCAGTATTTAGCTTAAGCCAGCTAGAAAGTGGTGTTGTAGGAGTTTAAGGCTTATTGGAAAATTCCAAACTGAGAGTGGAACATCTCTCATATGAGGAGAGACTGAGGGAGCTGCAGCTCTTTAGCTTGGAGGAGAGGAGCCTGAGGGGTGAGCTCATCAGTGTCAATAAGCATGTAAAAGGTGAGAGCCAGAAGGATGCAGCAGACAGAGGATTGTAGTGTGCGGAGCACAAAGGACTGACTGCAGGATGTGTAAGACCGTAAGAAACTGCTGGCCTAAGCAGTACATACACTATAGAATACACTATATGAGGCACTATAGAATACACTGTATGATGCACTATAGAATACACTATATGATACACTATATGATACACTATATGATACACTATATGATACACTATATGATGCACTATATGATGCACTATAGAATACAATATATGATACACTATATGATGCACTATATGATACACTACAGAATACACTATATGATACACTATATGATGCACTATAGAATATACTATATGACACACTATAGAATACACTATATGATGCACTATATGGTGCACTATATGATACACTATAGAATACACTATATGATACACTGTAGAATACACTATATGATGCACTATATGGTGCACTATATGATACACTATAGAATACACTATATGATACACTGTAGAATACACTATATGATGCACTATATGATGCACTATATGATACACTATAGAATATACTATATGATACACTGTAGAATACACTATATGATGCACTGTATGGTGCACTATATGATACACTATATGATGCACTATAGAATACACTATATGATACACTATAGGATGCACTATATGATACACTATAGAATACACTATATGATACACTATATGATGCACTATATGATACACTATAGAATATACTATATGATACACTATAGAATACACTATATGATGCACTATATGATACACTATATGATGCACTATAGAATGCACTATATAGTAGAAAGATCAGTGTGATAAACGAAATCTAGTTAAATTCAGCAAGGACAAGTGCAGTCTTGCACCTGGGACAGAATAACCCCAGGAATCAAGTATAGGTTAGGGAATGACCTGTTGGAAAGCAGTGAAGGAGAAAAGGATCTGAGGGTGCTAAGGGATGGGAGGTTGACCATGTGCCAGCAGTGTGCTCTTGTGGCCTGGAGGGCCAATGGCATCCTGGGGTATACTAAAAGGAATGTGGTTAGTAGGTTGAAAGAGGTACTCCTGCCTCTCTACTCTGCCCTGAGGAGGTCACATCTGGAGTGCTGAGTCCAGTTCTTGCTCCCCCTGTTCAAGAGGGACATAGAACTGCTTGAGAGAGTCCAGTACAGAGCCACAAAGATGATGAAGGGAATGGAACACCTCTCTTACGAGGAGAGCCTGAGGGAACTGGGGCTGTGCTGCTTGGAGAAGAGGAGACTGAGAGGTGACCTCATCAACATTTAAAAACATGTAAAGGGGAGTGCCAGGAGGCTGGAGCCAGGCTCTGCTGGGTGATGCCCAGTGGCAGGACAAGGGGCAATGGGTGGAAGCTGGCACATAGGAAGTTTCATGAAAACATGAAGAGGATTTTTTTCCCTGTGAGGGTGACAGAACACTGGAACAGGCTTCCCAGGAGGGTTGAGGAGTCTTCCTCTCTGAAGACTTTCCAAACCCACCTGGATGCATTGCTGTGTGAACTACCCTAAGGGATCCTGCTCTGGCAAGGAGGTTGGACTGGATGATCTCTGGAGGTCCCTTCCAACCTCTAAAGTTCTGTGATTCTGTAACTCATATTTATTGTTTGTGCTCTTTGAAACTACCTCTATGTAAGCTGAGTTACTAGAAACTTACCATTTACACAACTGAGAAACAGGAATCACATAACAAACCACCAGTGATATTTTGTGTAGGTTTTGTGTCCCAAATGGTTAATTTTTACCATAATCAACACATCTCAAAATTGCATTCCACTTCTGGCTTACAGTAAAGTTAATAATGTTTAATTTCAAGTTATTAAGCAGTGGGAAAAAAAAGAATATGACTTAAGAGATCATTTAGAAGGCCCCAGTAACAGTTTCCAGATATGAAGCAATAAACTGAATACTCATATTGAATCATTCAGGAAAAATCATTAGCTCTTGTAAACATGTAAAAGTAATGTCAAATTAGAATACTGAATGCAGTATAAATGGGTTTCAGTTGCCTGAGCACACAAACCCAGTGTTATTCTGGATGCCCCCAGGTGTCTGAGACATCCAGAGTTGTTGGCAGGTATAAACCATGATCCAGAGGGAACTTAAGATCCTTGTGGTAGAGAGGCAAGGAAGAGCACCCCTTGAAAATCTACACTACCAACTGCTGTGTTGATGCAACTGAATCCCAGTCTCATCACTTTATATGAATCATAGAATCATAGAATCGTAGTCAGGGTTGGAAGGGACCACAAGGATCATCTAGTTCCAAACCCTCTGCCATGGGCAGGGACACCCTACCCTAGAGTAGGCTGCACACAGCCTCATCCAGCCTGCCCTTAAACACCTCCAAGGTTGGGGCCTCAACCACCTCCCTGGGCAACCCATGCCAGGATCTTATCACTCTCATGCTCAACAACTTCCTCCTCACCTCCACTCTGAATCTCCCCAGCTCCCGCTTGGCTCCGTTCCGCTCAGAGCCAAAGAAGGGCTCCTCAATTCAAGAGAGATGTTGAAGTGCTGGAACATGTCCAGGCAAGGGCAACAAAGCTGGTGAGGGGCCTGGAACACAGCCCTGTGAGGAGAGGCTGAGGGAGCTGGGGGTGTGCAGCCTGCAGAAGAGGAGGCTCAGGGGTGACCTCATTGCTGTCTACAACTACCTGCAGGGAGGCTGTAGCCAGGTGGGGTTGATCTCTTCTGCCAGGCAAGCAGCAATAGAACAAGGGGACACAGTCTGAAGTTGTGCCAGGGGAAGTATAGGCTGGATGTTAAGAGGAAGTTGTTGACAGAGAGAGTGATTGGCATTGGAATGGGCTGCCCAGGGAGGTGGAGGAGTCACTGTCCCTGGAGGTGTTCAAGCAAAGAGTGGATGAGGCACTTAGTGCCATGGTCTGGTTGATTGGCTAGGGCTGGGTGCTAGGTTGGCCTGGCTGATCTTGGAGATCTCTTCCAACCTGGTTGATTCTATGATTCCTCTGTTCTCTTTACCTCTATTAACAGTTCACCTTTGTTTTATTGCCACCTGAAATAGAATTGCACCTGAATTACTCCTACTACAAGTTGAGAGAATATAATGTATTGAGTAGTCACATTTTTAGAAGCCAGGCTTGAAAATTTACATGCACATTAAATGACTGAAGTACCTTTTTTTCCTGCACTCTTCAGTGTATGCAGACACCTGAAATTATTCTTCACAAGATCCTTTCAGGTCGTTACATTAGATCATGTCTTATTCTTTATGCAAAATTAATCACCACATCTGAAGTGCATTTTCCAAGTTTGAAAGCAGGCAGAGGATTATTCTGTGCTGAGTGCAAAGGACTGACTGCAGGATGTGTAAGACCATAAGCAGTGCACTCTATAATCACAGTATCACAGTATCACACAGTATCACCAAGGTTGGAAGAGACCTCACAGATCATCAAGTCCAACCCTTTACCACAGAGCTCAAGGCCAGACCATGGCACCAAGTGCCACGTCCAATCCTGCCTTGAACAGCTCCAGGGACGGCGACTCCACCACCTCCCCGGGCAGCCCATTCCAGTGTCCAATGACTCTCTCAGGGAAGAACTTTCTCCTCACCTCCAGCCTAAATCTCCCCTGGTGCAGCCTGAGGCTGCGTCCTCTCGTTCTGGTGCTGGCCACCTGAGAGAAGAGAGCAACCTCCTCCTGGCCACAACCACCCCTCAGGCAGTTGTAGACAGCAATAAGGTCACCCCTGAGCCTCCTCTTCTCCAGGCTAACCAATCCCAGCTCCCTCAGCCTCTCCTCGTAGGGCTGTGCTCAAGGCCTCTCCCCAGCCTCGTTGCCCTTCTCTGGACACGCTCAAGCATCTCAATGTCCCTCCTAAACTGGGGGGCCCAGAACTAAACACAGTCCTCAAGGTGTGGTCTAACCAGTGCAGAGTACAGGGGCAGAATGACCTCCCTGCTCCTGCTGTACTATACACTGCATAATGCACTATATAGTACAAAGATCTGTGTGATAAGTGAGGTCTAATTAAGTTCAACAAGGACAAGTGCAGTCTTGCACCTGGGACAGAACAACCCCAGGTATCAAATATAGGTTAGGGAATGACCTGTTGGAAAGCAGTGAAGGGAAAAAGAATCTGAGGGTGCTAATGGATGGGAGGTTGACCATGTGCCAGCAGTGTGCTCTTGTGGCCTGGAGGGCCAAAGGCATCCTGGGGTATATTAGAAGGGATGTGGTTAGTAGGTCGAGAGAGGTTCTTCTGCCCCTCTATTACGCCCTAGGGAGGCCACATCTGGCGTACTGAGTCTAGTTTTGGTTCCCCCTGTTCAAGAGGGACATAGAACTGCTTAAGTCGGTTCAACACAGAGCCACAGAGAAGGGAATGGAACATCTCTCTTACAAGGAGAGCCTTTTAACATGGAGAAGAGGAGACTGAGAGGTGACCTCATCAATGTTTAAAATATGTGCAGGGTGAGTGCCAGGAGGCTGGAGCCAGGCTCTGCTCAGTAATGTCCAGTGACAGGACAGGGGGCAGTGGGTGGAAGTTGACACAGAGGAAGTTTTATATAAACATGAGGAGGATTTTTTTCCCTGTGAGGTTGACAGAACACTGGCACAGGCTGCCCAGGAGGATTGTGGAGTCTTCCTCTCTGGAGATATTCAAAACCCACCTGGATGCATTGCTGTGTGATCTGGCCCAGGTGCTCCTGCTCTGGCAGGGGGTTTGGACTGGATGAGTTTTCGAGGTCCCTTCCAGCCCCTGACACTCTGTGATTCTGTGAAATGTGTAGTGGAGAGCAAGAGGAAACAGGTAGTTTCTTGGGGGAGAACTTTCAGACACCTGGGAGCTGTATAAAACTTTAAATGACAGAGCTCAGGAAGGGAATTACTACAGGAAGCAACAAGCAAGATGCCAAAGCCTGGGGCCCCAGAGTCCATGCAGTTAAATTATATTGTGCATAACATGAAACATGGAAATGTAAGTCATAGAATCATAGAATCAGCCAGATTGGAAGAGACCTCCAAGATCATCCAGTCCAACCTAGCACCCAGCCCTAGCCAGTCAACCAGACCATGGCACTAAGTGCCTCAGCCAGGCTTTGCTTGAACACGCTTTAAGGCAAGATTGGACGTGGCACTTGGTGCCATGGTCTAGCCTTGAGCTCTGTGGTAAAGGGTTGGACTTGATGATCTGTGAGGTCTCTTCCAACCCTGATGATACTATGATACTATGATATGATACCTCCAGGGACAGTGACTCCACCACCTCCCTGGGCAGCCCATTCCAATGCCAATCACTCTCTCTGTGAAGAGCTTCCCCCTAACATCCAGCCTATGCTTCCCCTGGCACAACTTGAGACTGTGTCCCCTTGTTCTGTTGCTGGTTGCCTGGCAGAAGAGACCAACCCCACCTGGCTACAATGTCCCTTCAGGTAGTTGTAGACAGCAATGAGGTCCCCCCTGAGCCTCCTTTTCTCCAGACTAAACAACCCCAGCTCCCTCAGCCTCTCCTCATAGGGTTTGATGTGTGTAATCTTTTCCAACCACTGCAATCAAACAGGTCAATTATGAACTTATTTAAACTTGCTGGTTTAGTATGTCCATTAGACAAAGACCTGTGCTGGAGCTCAGCTCCCCAAAAGCTCTATGCCAGGAGAGGCAGAAGTTGCTCTAAGCCCATCCATCTCTAACTGAAGAGAAATAATTGCAATGTTGATTTCTATAGGAAAAAATGCCACTCTAAATGTACACAGTTACCACCAGTAAAGAGCTCTATCACATTGACTAACTGTCAGAGTAATTAAATTGCTACAGGACATAAAATTGGCCTGCTTGAAGGCTGTGAGTTATATTGCCACTCCCTGGATCTTTCTCAGCAGTAAGGACCTCGCTACTATTCTGCTGCCCCAGAATGAGTTATAAATAACTGCAGAAGTGATCTGACAAGAAAAGTGAGGGGAAAGAGACTCTTGCAAAGGCCCTAAGTGTGAGCATGCTGAGGGAGGGATGGGTGGCTGCGTTTTGAGTCCTTCTGCTGCATGTTCTGTAAATGATGGGGGACAAGGAACAAGGAACAAGGAACAAGGAACTGTTCAGCTGCCACAGACTTTGCCCATTGGTCATGGAGAAATTTTCTGTCTCTGAAGTAACGTGCAGTGTACCCTCTTCCACACCCTCCCTTAGGCATGCCCTCTTCTGCTGGTTTGAGGCTCATTGGAATATTTTAATGAGAGAAATTAGATCATTGGTTGGGAAAAGAAAATAATGGTGTAGTCTGTACCATTCATCAATTTGCTGAGGGGGATAAAAAACCAAAATGCCAACTATTTCCCCCTCTCTGTCCTGGGATGTTTCCCTATTTGCTTCCTCTTCACTCTAATATCTAACATGTTGCAGATGACACCAAGCTCTGTGGCACAGTCAACTTGCAGGAGGGCAGTGATGCCATCCAGAGGGACCTGGACAGGCTGGAGAGGTGGGCCCAGGCCAACCTCATGAAATTCAATAAGGCCAAGTGTAAGGTCCTGCCTCTGGGTCAGGGCAATCCCAAACACAACTCCAGGTTGGGTGGAGAATGACTGAGAGCAGCCCTGAGGAAAAGGACCTGGGGGTCTGTGGTGATGAAAAGCTCAACATGAGCCTGCAGTGTGCAGCCCAGACAGCAACTGTATGCTGGGCTGCAGCAAGAGCAGTGTGGGCAGCAGGGCAAGGGAGGGGATTCTGCCCCTTTTCTCTGCTCTCCTCAGACCCCACCTGGAGTACTGTGTGCAGTTCTGGAGCCCCCAACACAAGATGGACATCAAACTTTTGGAGAGAATTCAGAAGGGGCCATGAAGATGCTGAGAGGGCTGCAGCAGCTCTGCTATGAGGACAGACTACAAAAGTTGAGGTTCTTTAGCCTGGAGAAGAGAAGGCTTCAAGGACACCTTATAGTAGCCTTCCAGTATCTGAAGGGACCTACAGGAAGGCTGGGGAGGGACTATTTACAAGGTCTTGTAATGGCAGGATGAGAGGTAATGGGTTTAAACTGGTAGAGGCACAGTTTAAACCAGATGTTAGGAAGAAGTTCCTCACAGTGAGAGTCGTGAGACACTGTCACAGCTTTCCCAAGGACATTGTGGTTTCTCCCTCTCTGGAGGCATTCAAGGCCAGGTTGGATGAGGCCCTGAGTGACCTGTTCTAGTGGGAGGTGTCCCTGCCTATGGTGGGGGTTTGGAACTGGATGATCTTTGAAGTCCCATCCAAGCAAAACCATTCCATGATTCCCTCTGTCCACTAACGACTAACAAGGTAAGCTTTGTTGACTGCTTTGGTTTTGTTTCTGGCTGGTAAGGGAGATAGAGAAGGAGAAAGAGAGAGGGTAGGGCTGGCCTCCTGAGCAGTTTTTCTTTGTCCTGGAGGGAGTTTGTATTTCTGTGTTATTTCTGATTTGTATATAATTGTAAATCATAGAATCAAACAGGTTGGAAGAGACCTCCAACATCATCCAGGCCAACCTAGCACCCAGCCCTAGCCAGTCAACCAGACCATGGCACTAAGTGCCTCATCCAGGCTTTGCTTGAACACCTCCAGGGATGGTGCCTCCACCACCTCCCTGGGCAGCCCATTCCAATGCCAATCACTCTCTCTGTGAAAAACTTCCTCCTAACATCCAGCCTATATACCTGTAAATACTGTATATATATGCTTGTAGATTTTGCTTTGCTGTCAATATAGCTTCATCTTACTTCCAAGCCATCTGAGCTAGCCTGGTAAATTCCAACAGTGGTGGGGGTGGGAATCTCCTAACCCATCACACCTCCTGTCAGATCTGTTTTTTCAATCCACTCACACTATCAGCCTGTGGAGATGGTGAAGTGTTTCTTACCACCTTGCACTGCAGCTGGGAAGGACAAGCCAGCAAACAGAAAGCTGTTATTTGGTCTTGTAAGGATTTGGTAGCACTTCTGTGTTCTCGATGCCCTGATTTAAACTCACTGCTGCAAAGCCAAGATCCTACCAGCTATAAAGGGCTTTTGTTATTGTTTTTTATTTCATGTACATATCACAACCTCATTTTCTCAAGTGCCAAGTGGATTTGTTCATTCATATGCCAACTTGATGCAGTGGATGGCAGCAGGGGGTGTTTTTTTGGGGGTGGAGGGGTTAGTTTTAGTACATTGGATTAGTTTAACGAGGCATAATGTTCTTCTCTATCTTTTCCTACTTCAAATATTTTAATTCATTCTATGAGAAAAAAAAAAGGCAATCTGTCAAAGGCTGCAATTATGTTTTAATTTGGGATGAAAAAGTGTGTGTGTGTTGTGTTTGTGAGCAAGGGGAATCGTTTACATAATAACTGATGGCAATAATAACCCTCAGATACAGTCTTTATAGCCTCTGCTCTATCTTCTGGTGGTAATTTTTAATGGGCTGCAGCTCTGTTCTGGGCAATGCAACTTGAAATGGAGACATTTTGATTCTGTGGGGTTCAGCCAACCATGAGACAGCAAAGGCTGCAATCGTCCTTAAAAATTGACACTGCTGTCTCCAGCTGCTGTCTGGCAAGGTCTTACAAACTCAAAGTGATTTAAAACACCCAGAATAAATCTGTACTTGAGACTAGTGATGGTTTTCTAGGTTTATCATAGAATCATAGAATCAACCAGGTTGGAAGAGACCTCAAAGATCAGCCAGTCCAACCAATCCCTCAGCCTGGATGAGGCACTTAGTGCCATGGTCTAGTTGATTAGATAGGGCAGGGTGACAGGTTGGACTGGATGATCTTGGAGGTCTCTTCCAACCTGGTTGGTTCTATGATTCTATGATTAGCACCTCACTGCTGTCTGTGGTGGTTTGGCTTCTATCCCGCCCACACACACACACACTTTGGAAATTGCCCCAGCTAACTCAGATGGACTCTGGGAATATAAATGAAGCTATTTATTTGCAGCTAGCACAATATACAAGCAGATATTTACAGTATATACTGTTATATACAGAAATATACAAAGGAAAAGTAATACAGAAGCACAACTCCCCTCCCAGAAACCTGAGTCCCCAGGAGGGGCTCCTAACCACCCCTGCACCTCCCCCTGCCCCTCTCAACCTTACCCCAATCCTGAGAAAGAATAGAGGTGCAGCCAAGAGGTTAAGAAGGAAGGTTAGTGGCAGTGAGGTTAATGAGATGTTGCTGAGTCTAAAGCCAAAAGCAGAGTGAGACAAAATGGAGAATGTTGTCTAATGTTTACTTCTTGTTCCCATACTTCTCATTGGGACTGTGAGAGAAGAGACACAACCATGTTTTCCTTTCATAGCCAATTGTCTACTTTCTCTCACCAAAACATTCTAGCCTGCTTCAAACTAGCACACTGTCTACAACTACCTGTAGCCAGGTGGGGTTGGTCTCTTCTGCCAGGCAACCAGCAACAGAACAAGGGGACAGAGTCTCAAGTTGTGCCAGGGGAGGTCTAGGCTGGATGTTAGGAGGAAGTTGTTGGCAGAGTGAGTGATTGGCATTGGAATGGGCTGCCCAGGGGGGTGGTGGCGTCACCATCCCTGGAGGTGTTCAAGCAAAGCCTGGCTGAGGCACTTAGTGCCATGGTCTAGTTGACTGGCTAGGGCTGGGTGCTAGGTTGGCCTGGATGATGTTGGAAGTCTCTTCCAACCTGGTCGATTCTATGTTACCATTATAAGATAAATCAGACTCTAGGCTTCACCCAAGCATTTCAACAGATGATGTTATTTCATGAGACTTAGCACACTTCCACTGAAAAGGCTGCTCAATATTCCAAATAGCAAACCTTGCCTTCCTTCAGCTCCAAAATTCACCACTACAGTTTCTGTTACAAGAATTTCTTGCAATAGTAATCAGCAGCCACTGCAGAAAATGAGTTTTATCATTAAGTAATCACACCCTTGCAAAGCTGTGGGCACGCAGCTGGCTCTCAGCTGGCTTCAAATAGCTGAAACATAACTGTTCCAGGGAAACCATACCTCTTGTCATTGAGTATAAATTAAAGCTTAAATAAGAATATTTTTTCACAATTATTTCTGTAACACTTTTTATATGTGCAAGCTGCATGCCTGCACTCACTACACATGGGAAAAACTATTCCATGTCACTGTACGAATACATCATGCAATACACAAGAGCAGATTAATCTATATAATGAAATCAGTGTCAGGTCTAGTTTTCTCTGGTGAGAAGAAAGAAGCTGTGATGCCAGCAATACTCTTCTAAATGCCATCAAACTGTGCCTTTTAAATCAGCATTAAACACCCAGTGAAACACCTTGAGTTTTGCCCCAGAATGAGAGATGTACCTGCTGGCATCTGTGCCTGACATAACTAGGTAGCCCTGGTGCCCAGGCAGACAGGGGGCTTCCCAGCACAGCTCCTTGGCAGAAAGGGGGCTTCTCCTTGAAGCCAGAGTGGGAACTGAGCAATGGCTGTGCCATAGAGGCTGTGCTAGCTCTGCCAAGCTGTATGATAATTCTGGGGGATGAGGCACCTCTCTCTAAACCCTGCTCCATCCTTCAAGAAACCTCACGTCTACTCCCTCTGCAACACCTTCCATTCATCAGAGTCTCCACAGCTTTGAGGATGGAAGTCAAGGTCAGACTTGACTGGTCCAGAAAGAACAGAGGGCTCTAATGGTGCCATGCTTGTCAGGCTGGAAAAGCCTGTTGCTGCCTCCTCAGATGTAGGAAGACAGCCTCTTTCCTCTAAAACCTGTAACTTGCACAACTGCAGACTGCTTTATGGAACTCCTGCCTGTCCTGAGGAGTCAACTTTATCATAGCCAACTTGAACATAGGTTTCACCTCAACATAAGGAGAAAGTTCTTTACAGTAAGGGTGACTAAGGACTGGACCAGGCTGCCCAGGGAGGGTGTGAAGCCTCCTCTGGAGACTTTCAAACCCCACCTGGGATGCTTTCTTGTTTGGACTACCAAAGGGGATCCTGCTTTTGGCAGGGGAGTTGGACTCAGTGATCTCTGGAGATCCCTTCCAACCTCTGGCATTCTGTGATTCTGTACATTTAAACAGAACCCAGCGTGAGCCAAAAGCTGTATCTGAGGACGAGAAGCAGGTGAGTACTGATAGCTTCTTAGCCATTCTAATTTGCTAGCCTTAAGTTTCAGAAAGATTTACCTACCAGAATATGCCCTGAAAGTGAGCCTTGAAATTCACATTCCAAAGGTGAATAGGCCACAGGAGAGTCCTGGTTAATACTCTGAGTGGTAACACTGATCCGTGGGATTTACGCAGCTCAACAGCAGGTTCTGTTCAGCTTCCTGAACTCTGTCTTTTCCAATATAGATCTACACAGTGCAGCTAATAATGTGCCTATTCTGACACTGCAATAAGGCCACCGAAGGGAATTTGATTTATCAAGAGATAATCATCTCCTGGAGGGGAATAAAAGGCACCTGGCTGCTTTCTGCAGTCAAAATTTAATATTAGCATTAATAACAACTCCCTCTGCCTGCCTTGCATAATGCTTACTTAATAATTTAATTAGCCAGATAATCCTCACCCACAGTTTGTTTTTCCCTCTAACTGGATGCCTAATAGAGCTGCCATTGCTGTTTATTGTAAACACCCAGGAGCAATACTCTCTTCACACTTGCAAAGTTACCACAGAGACACAGTGCCATGCTGCGTGGAATTTGCTTTGACTGTGGCAACATCTATCTCGCACCAACAGGGCTTTGATCAATAAGAACTGTCTAGCTGCTCTTTGAGGCTGTGTTCAGCAAGATATTTAGATTCATGCCCAGTGTTTAAGCTTTTGGAACATCCCACAGAGGATCCCCTAACTGGTTTAATGAGGGTTAATTCAGCGTTTCAAAGATACGCTCAGAGCTCTTGATAGCTGAATTAGGAGTCAAGATCCTTCCTCTTGGGTAAGTAATAGTCCATGTTGTTTCTGGGCAGGGATGCTGCTCTGCCTGTGCAAGGGTGAAATGCAAACCTTCAGATCTCCTTATGCCATGGGTAAAGATCTTAACATTTTGCTGTTAAAAGGAACAAAAAAACAATCTTAATGGCAGCATTTAGATCACAGAATTGATCCCAGAATCACAACACTAATCTCAGAATCACAGAATTAATCCCAGAATCACAGCATTAATCACAGAATCACAGCATTAATCCCAGAATCACAGACTGATTCTATGATTCTATGACTCTAAGTCCAACCTAGAACCCTACTCTACAGGATTCACCTTAAACCGTAGCCCTAAGCACTACATCCAAATGACCTGAAACACATTCAGAGTTGTTGACTCCACCACCTCCCTGGGCAGCTCATTCCAGTGCCTGACCACTCTCTCCATGAAAAACTTTTTCCTAATGTTCAATCTAAACCTCCCCAGTCTCAGCTTTAGGCTATGCCCCCCTTGTTCTGTCACAACTACTGTGAGCAGAGCCCAGCAGCAGCCTCTCCACAGTGTCCCTTCAGGTAGCTGTAGACAGCAATGAGGTCTCCCCTCAGCCTCCTCTTTTTCAAACTAAACAGTTCCAGCTCCCTCAGTCACTGATCCACCTCTCCAGTGCTCTCTTTTCTGACAGTGTGTCAAAATCTGAGCCTTCAGAGAAACAAGTGCCTGAACAGAAAATACTTTTGTATTAAGATGATGATGATCTCTCAGTTCAAGAGAGAAAGTGAAATGTGTCCAGAGAAGGGCAACAAGACTGGGGAGGGGCCTGGAACACAAACCCTATGAGGAGAGGCTGAGGGAGCTGGGGGTGTGCAGCCTAGAGAAGAGGAGGCTCAGGAGTGACCTCATTGCTGTCTACAACTACCTGAAGGGAGGTTGTAGCCAGGTGGGGTTGGTCTCTTCTCCCAGGCAACCAGCAACAGAACAAGGGGACACAGTCTCAAGCTGTGCCAGGGGAGGTCTAGGCTGGATGTTAGGAGGAAGTTGTTGGCAGAGAGAGTGATTGGCATTGGAATGGGCTGCCCAGGGAGGTGGTGGAGTCACCATCCCTGGAAGTGTTCAAGAAAAGCCTGGCTGAGGCATTTAAGTGTCATGGTCTAGTTGATTGGACAGGGCTGGGTGCTAGGTTGGCTTGGATGATCTTGGAGGTCTCTTCCAACCTGGCTGACTCTATGATTCTATGAATAAAGGAATTGTAGTTCAAATTTTCCCAAGGCAGCAGCAAGGTTACTTGTAAATTGATCATTTTGCTAGTCAAATTTCTGCAACATTGAGTCTTTCATGGTATAATTTACTTATTTGCTTCCTCTGCTGCACTAAGGGCACTGTTTTTCCTTCTTTTGCAGAGTTCTGGCCATTATCTCCAACCAAAAAGAACGCATTTGGACAGTGTCAATTTCTATGCTAATAATATTGCTCTCAATCGCACCTATGCTAACACAAGAGATCAGGTTATAGCCTGCTCCAGTTTCTTCTCTTTTAAGACACTTGAAGGGATAGTTCTAACGATTACAGAATCCCCTCTCATTTCCTCTTCTCAGCCTTGCAAAAGTCTTTATTACTTAGCTGATTCAGCACATATTGAAAAGTATTGCAAAACCTCAGAGGCTCTTTGCATGCACTCATCTGGAGTGCTGTGTCCAGTTCTGGGCCCCCCAGTTCAAAAGGGACATAGAACTGCTTGAGAGAGTCCCGTACAGGGCCACAAAGATGATGAAGGGAATGGAGCATCTCTCTTACAAGGGGAGCCTGAGGGAGCTGGAGCCTTTTAACGTGGAGAAGAGCAGACTGAGAGGTGACCTCATCAATGTTTAAAATATGTAAAGGTGAGTGCCAGGAGGCTGGAGCCAGGCTCTGCTGGGTGATGCCCAGTGACAGGACAGGGGGCAGTGGGTGGAAGTTGACACAGGAAGTTTCATGAAAACATGAGGAGGACTTTTCTCCCTGTGAGGTTGACAGAACACTGAAACAGGCTGCTCAGGGGCTTGTGGAGTCTCCCTCTCTGGAGATATTCAAAACCCACCTGGATGCATTGCTGTGTGATCTGGTATAGGAGATCCTGCTCTGGCAGGGGGGTTGGGCTGGATGAGCTTTTGAGGTCCCTTCCAGCCCCTGATACTCTGTGATTCTGACTCATTTAGTGATCATCAATTATTCTCAGAAGCTGTCACTATAAAGTTCTATATATTAGCATCCACTTAATGCAGCCTAGATAATATCAGCTGTCAAGCAAAAATCTCCCCTCCAAACCTGCACCACTCAAACTGTAGAACACACCTTCATTTTCCTGCTCCTTCCTAGAATCAAATTAACAACATTCTTGGTAGTGGATGAGTCAAATTAGAGACATTTTTTATCCTAGTACTTTGTTCGATCTTTATTGCTAAGGGGAGTGACAAAGCATATGGGTGTTTGGGAGCAGTTTTTGATTACTAAGACAGTTAATATGATAATTACACATAAGCCCCTCAGATCAAATAGGTTGTAATTTGTTGTTTCATCCCTTCATTTTCACCTGTTGGTCAATGACAATATGAATAGTTTGAAATAAGAGATTACCTACATCAGTGCTGTCAGATTTGGCAAAGGCATTTACACAGAATCACACAGAATCAGGGTGGAAAAGACCTTCAGGATCATCAAGTCCAACCTATCACCCAATGTTATCTAATCAACTAAACCGTGGCACCAACTGCCACATCCAGTCTCTTTTTAAACACCTCAAGGGATGGTGGCTCCATCACCTCCACAGACAGCTCATTCCAATGCCAATCACTCTTGCTGTGAAGAAGTTCTTCCCAACATCCAGCCTAAACCTCTCCTGGTGCAGCTTGAGACTGTGTCCCCTCATTCTGTCTCTGGTTGCCTGGGAGAAGAGACCAATCTCATCTGGCTACAACTTCCTTTCAGGTAGTTGTAGAGAGCAATAAGGTCCACCCTGAGACTCCTCTTCTCCAGGCTAAACTCCAGATCCCTCAGCCTCTCCTCGTAGGGCTGTGCTCCAGCCCCCTCACCAGCCTTGGTGAGAGCATCTCATTTTAATGAAAGAGAGCCTCATGCAGCATCACTCCTAATGTCTTTATGTTGGACATATTCTCAGTTGGAATTATTTCCTTAATTTCAACCAGGAATGTGGTATTTCATGGATAGCTACTTCACACAAACCACCATTATAGCCAGTCCATCAACCCAGCAGGCACTAGCAAACTGATAAGCCACTAATTGAAAGGTCTATTTATTATTCATTTGTACAGCACTTCCAAATGAAGCCATGAAATAAAGTATGACTGTGTTCTGTCACAGGATGTTAATCACCATCAGACTTAAGATCCAACAGATATCTTCATGGCTGGTGGTGTTCTGGCAATTGTATCTGCAGAAAGCTTTGAGTCTAATTTTCATCCTGTCACAGGACTACTGCTGAATGTTCATGGTGGATAAATCATGCTATGCCTGACAGAAACTGTGTCATTTCTTTGGCATGGAGTTTCATATTGAATATAAAACACAGTTCTGTTGAGCTATTGAGTATGGCTTAATAGAATATTACTGCCTTTATTGAAAATTATTTCTTCTGCTAATTACTTTTCATTAAATTTTATTATTGGTAAGGGGACATTACACTTTTATAATAAAGCAAAAGGAACTCTTATATTCCTGGCTCACTTTTTATGACCATTTGGATTGATTCAGAGAAGTCCCATGTTCCTCTGAGGAAGAGGAAATTGCACCTCCGAAACAAGTTGTGCAATGAACCAGCAAGTAAAGTCATGCAAGTCATGAGCAGCTCGGTGTGATTCTGACTCACCATAAACCCCTAAGTAAAATCATAGAGTCATAGAGTGGTTTAGGTTGGAAAGGACCTCAAAGACCAGGAGAGGAATGACTGCAAAACCAGCTGGTCCAGTCCTATACATACCAGCTGTTTTCTTAACCATATCCAGCTCCTCCAAATAGCGTTTGCCTGGCAGGACATCACAAAACCACAGAATGCTTTAGGCTGGAAAGGATCTCAAAGATCGTCCAGTTCCAACTCCCTGCCTTAGGCAGGGACACCTCTCTCTAGAACAGGTCACTCAAGACCTCATCCAACTTGATCTTGAACACCTCCAGAGAGGGAGCAGCCACAACCTCCCTGGGAAACCTGTGCCTCACTATAAAGAACTTCTTCCTAACATCTAGTTTAAATCTTCCCTCTGCCAGTTTAAAACCATTATTCCTCATCCTGTCATTACAAGACCTTGTCAATAGTTCCTCCCCAGCCTTTCTGTAGGCCCCCTTCACATACTGGAAAGCCACTCCAAGGTCTTCTGAAGCCTTCTCTTCTCCAGGCTAAAGAACCCCAACTTTTGTAGTCTGTCCTCATAACAGAGCTGCTGCAGCCCTCTGAGCATCTTTGTGTCCTCCTCTGAACTTGCTCCAATAGTTCGATGTACTTCTTGTGTTGAGGGCTCCAGAACTGCACACAGTGCTCCAGGTGGCGTCTCAGGAGAGCAGAGTAAAAGGGGGAGAATCCCCTTCCAAAACTGCACACAGTGGTCTAGGTGGAGTCTCAGGAGAGCAGAGCAAAAGGGGCATAAACCCCTCCCTTGCCCTGCTGCCCACACTGCTCTCGCTGCAGCCACAGTTGCTGTCTGGGCTGCACTCACACTGCAGGCTCATGTTGAGGTTTTCATCAACCCAGACCCCCAGGTCCTTTTCCTCAGGGCTGCTCTCAGCCATTCCCCACCCAACCTGGATTTGTGCTTGGGGTTGCACCGACCCAGATGTAGGAGCTTACACTTGGTCTTGTTGAATGTTATGGGGTTGGCCTGGGCCCACGTCATCAGCCTGTCCAGGTCCCTCTGGATGGTATCCTTGCCCTCTACCAAGAGGATATTGTTTAAGAGAGAGGAAGACTTCCTTGGTATAGTGCAGGATCTTGTCATGACGTTTCTGAAGTTAGCACTTACATTACACTTGCAACACATTCAGTGTCCCCTTGAACCTTCAGGACTGCATACATGCTTGTGAGAAAGTCAAAGAGTACAGAAACTGATGTTCAGACAGCAAGCTGAACACCATTACTAACCAAAGCAGATTAGCAATAGTAAGGAGAGAACAGGTAATGCAGAGCAGAAGTCTTACTAAGGTGCTCCACATCACCCCCAGGAACGCTGTTCTTCCCCACTGGCATCTATCAGGCTCCATCTTACCTAACTAGGTGTGTAAGACACATATCTAAATTTGTCAGTTACTATCCCTCTTCTCCCTTCAACATATTGTGGTACAGCTTACACCAGACAAGGGAACATGGCTTCATACATTGCAGATGTCTTACCCCTAAAGGGAACACCTACATTGCCTGTAAAGTCAGTGATGGATACCAACATCTCTGAACACCTCTGGAAATAGATTTACAATGAAGATCACCAAGAGATTCCCCAGGCAGCTACTTGTGCCTGGGCTCTGTGAGGGAAGCAAACAGACGATGCTGGGCATCAGCCTTAGCTTCTGGGAATCCAAATGTTTCTTCATCTTCTGAGGATGGGCATCTGGCAGAACAGAGACAGTTCTTTCTGAAAAGCAAAAGTGCTATCAGAGGCAGCAATGTTCTGCCTGCAGCTGTTTCATCATTTGGTGACTACAATATTTATGTGATAAGTAAAGGTCACAGATTTTAGTCTGCCTTGGGTATAGAGACCACAGAATCATTGAGGCTGGAAAAGACCTCTGAGATCATAAAGCTCAGCCTATGACCCAACACCCTGACATCAGCTGATGTAACACTAATACCTCTACAGAAAATGTGTCATTACCAAAGAGGTCTGTTAGAGGGTAGGAGGGCTCTGCAGAGGCACCTGGACAGGCTGGATAGATGGGCACAGTCCAATGCCAGGAGTTTTAACAAGTCTAACTGCCAGGTTCTGCACTTTGGCCACAACAACCTCAAGCAGCACTACAGGCTGGGGACAGAGTGGCTGAGAGCAGCCAGGAAGAAAAGGACCTGGGGGTACTGGTTGACAGCTGACTGAATACAGCCAGCAATGTTCCCAGGTGGCCAAGAAGGCCAATGACATCCCGGCCTGGATCAGGAATAGTGTGGCCAGCAGGACTACTCTCTCTCTGAAGAACTTCCTCCTAACATCCAGCCTATACTTCCCCTGCCACAACTTGAGACTGTGTCCCCTTGTTCTATTGCTGGTTGTCTGGGAGAAGACCAACCCCCACCTGGCTACAACCTCCCTTCAGGTAGTTGTAGACAGCAATGAGGTCACCCCTGAGCCTCCTCTGCTGCAGGCTGCACACCCCCAGCTCCCTCAGCCACTCCTCATAGGGTTTGTGCTCCAGGTCTTTCACCAGCCCTGTTGCCCTTCTCTGGACACCTTCCAGCACCTTCTGCAGAGGCATTTCTGGGAAAAGCAGAGAACCTGAGTGCTGAGGGAAAGGCTGTTTATTTACTTTCTATTCACATTAACAACTGGGAATTTGCAAGTGATTAATCCTCCAGGAGACTAGTCAAAGCCCAGCGGTGTTCCAAGGTCTGTGGGGAAGTGCATTTGGATTTCTTCCTGCGGTGGAAAATGTATGTGTGAGAACATTAAGTGGTTCCTTGTCAATTTATACACTTACTACAACTGTGTTTAGAACTCTTGTTCTCTTTGCTATTTGGCCTGAGGGCTCCTTTCTTAACTTTTCCCTCTTTCAGATGCTGTGGCTCAGGTGCATAAATATCTTCAAAGTAAATAGCAGGCATAGCCCTACCATGTAATATGTAACAATGGCACTGAACCGTTGCTGTAATTACATTTTAATGTCCTTTACACCTGTGGCTTTTTAACAGCAAATTGGGTTGAATACATTATCAATGAAGAGTCTTGCTAGCATGTTCTAAACTGTTCCCTTTTATGATTTCTATTATAGCTCAGTGTACTGTAACCAGTCTAACCACTCAGGTGGATGTTGCCAGTCTGAACATGAATTTCCCTAATCTATCATAATTATAGCAGCACTAAATAGTATTTTGACCACCCACAGAGGAAGTAATACACAGTATTCCTGGTTTTCTTGTTTCTTACACACTAAGTCATAATATATGTCATAATACATCATTAGCTTGAGCAAAATAGAGGCACATCCACTTCTGTTTATTAGATTTTAACTCAAAACTTCTGAGAGGGCTGTGTTTGAACCCTGCATGCGATGACATATCCCCAGCAAGGTAATTACTTCTAATGGCAGTGGCAGTAAGATGGTATTGAACCATAAGCAGTGCTCAGAGCTCTCCTTACACTTGAATATGTTCTTGAAATTATTTTTTTTCATTACTTTTTATGCCAGTTTCCAAGATTTTCATTTGCTCAGTGCTCTCCTTTAGGATCCTTATCTTCAATGAGTGTCCCCTGAACAAATCCACGTTAGTTATTGAGACCACTTTTCCCAGTAATGCATCCCGCAGGGATAATGCTGCTCACAGGTAGCAATTCTAGCTCAGTTCTTTCTACAGGGTTCCATTTCAGAAGACCATTTCTGCATGTGACTAATTTTAAGCAAAGTGTGCCCTACTGAGGCCTCATTCCATACATTTGAATCATTTTCCCAGGTGAACAAGTGTAATATTTTGTATCACAAAAGGCCTGATGCAATTCCCATTGTAAAATCTGAACTCTTTTCCACAGCAGGTTTGAACTGATTCTTCTTTTCTTCTCTAAATACTGTAACTCCAGGCTTCTGGAATGTCAGATGCAGCTAACTTGGGTTGTTTCATTTATCTTATTGACTTTTTCTTGCATCAACATGATGGACTGTGCATTACAAGAGAGACACAAATGTGTCAGGATGAGGGCTGTGAGGATACTGGAGCATCTGCCCTATGAAGACAGACTGAGAGAGTTGGGCTTGTTCAGTTTGGAGAAGAGAAGGTTCTGAGGAGACCTTGCTGTGGTCCTCAATATCTCCCCTATGAGGAGAGGCTAAGGGAGCTGGGGGTGTTTAGCCTGGAGAAGAGGAGGCTCAGGGGTGATCTTATTACTGTCTACAACTACCTGAAGGGAGGTCGTAGCCAGGTGGGGTTGGTCTCCTCTCCCAGGCAACCAGCAACAGAACAAGGGGACACAGTCTCAAGTTGTGCCAGGGGAAGTATAGGCTGGATGTTAGGAGGAAGTTGTTGGCAGAGAGAGTGATTGGCATTGGAATGGGCTGCCCAGGGAGGTGGTGGAGTCACCATCCCTGAGGGTGTTCAAGGTCAGGAAAGCCCAGTATGGTGCCAGTGGATGATTTTATGCTTCCACCGTGGAAAAAGGCAAATGCTATTTCCTCAATGAAACTGTGCTCCTGTTAACAGCATAGGTCAAGCCATGAGCCTTCTCCTGTCTTTTAGTTGTGTGGGTGTCTTAAGAAGGAAACGTGCTTCAGTGTTTACTGGATTGCAGCAAAGGCTTTTCTTTTTCCTTTGCTTTATGAATGATTCCTGTTAGAGATTAATCAAGGAGATTCACATCTTTGGAACTGCAAATAAAAGGTGGCACCGCTTCTTGCATGATTAACGATTTAAAGTAAGAAGGGGAGGAGGGGGCAAAGAGAGAGAAACAGTTGGAAGAAAGTCAGGCACAGACTGCCCTCTTTTGGGCAGAAGAAAGCAAGGATGTGAAAGAAGCCACAGATACGTTCTGTAAATAGTATAGTCACCATTGCACAGCACTTTGAAGGCAAATTCATGCTTTATTCATATCAAAGCTAAAATGCTGACTAGAGCACTCGAGTTAGCTAAGGATCAGCCATTCACCAAGTATCATCTCATGGATGCAAAAGCAGTTGTATCACAGTACAGAAGGGGAATTACAGAGCCAAAGACCTGAGTATGGTTTGCAAAAGTGAAAGAAAGGTCAGCAAAGGCAGCAATAAAGCAATTACAGAATCACAGAATCAGTCAGGATTGGTGGGACCACAAGGATCATCTAGTTCCAAACCCCCTGCCAAGGCCAGGGACACCCTACCCTAGAGCAGGCTGCCCACAGCCACATCCAGCCTGGCCTTAAACACATCCAGGGACAGAGCCTCAACCACCTCCCTGGGCAACCTATTCCAGGCTCTCACCACTCTCATGCTGAACTTCCTCTTCATGTCCAGTCTGAACCTACCCACCTCCAGCTTTGCTCCATTCCTCCTAGTGCTGTCACTCCCTGATAGTCTAAGAAGTCCCTTCCCAGCTTTTTTGGAGCCCCCCTTCAGATACTGGAAGGCCACAAGAAGGTCACCTCAGAGCCTCCTCTTCTCCAGACTCAACAGCCCCAACTCTTTCAGTCTGTCCTCACAGCAGAGGTGCTGCAGCCCTCTGAGCACACTCCAGCATCTCCACATCTTTCTTGTAATAGGGGCTCCAGAACTGGATGCAGTACTCCAGGTGTGAGCACCTGGAGCACCTATTCTCCTCTCCAGTCAAGCAGGATAGAGGCTCACTAGTGATTATTTATATATGTGTATTTATATTTACATATGTGTGTGTTTGTGTATGTATATGTATGTGTGTGTATATGTGTGTGTGTATATATGCGTGCATGTATATGCACATATGTATATGCATATGTATACATATATACCTGAAGGGAGGTTGCAGCCAGGTGGGGGTTGGTCTCTTTTGCCAGGCAACCAGCAACAGAAGAAGGGGACACAGTCACAGGTTGTGCTGGCTGGATGTTAAGAGGAAGTTCTTGCCAGAGAGAGTGATTTGCATTGGAATGGGCTGCCCAGGGAGGTGGTGGAATTGCCGTTCCTGGAGGTGTTCAAGAAAAGAATGGATTGGGCACTTAGTGCCATGGTTTGATTGTCTAGGGCTGGGTGCTAGGTTGGCCTGGATGATCTTGGAGGTCTCTTCCAACCTGGTTGATTCTATGATTCTAAGATTCTTCTCAGGCAAGCAGGCTTGTGCAGACTTCCATGCACACCTAGCCAGATCCTTCAGCCTCCAGTGATTGGAAGTCACTTAGCTTTAAAAGCTTATTCACAATAATGCCTGCTCTGCATACCAACCTACTAGAGGTGGGGGGGGGGGGGGAATCACTTGAGGGGATGTTTGTAGCTTTCCAATGTTATTTACTAACAAAACAGTTGTATTTTCTCCAGCAACTGCCACTTTGCTGGGTGCATATGCTCTTGACTCAAAACTAGGAAACATATTTAACTCAACACCATATGGTGCAGTGTGAGTTTAGGTGCTTGCTTTTTTTTTTAGTTTTTTCTCCCTATTTTAAACCAGAAATTATATTGTGGAGCTTATTCCCTGATGTTGTGTAAGTTTCAAAGCATGTTTTACCCAACACTTTAAAACCTTCTTTCTTCTCTATACATTTATTTCCAAATATCGACTTAGTCCTTTGTTCTGTCAGGCATATCCCAGCACAACTCTAGGCTGGGAGGGGAATGGCTGAAAGCAGCCCTGAGGAAAAGGACCTGAGGGTCTGGGGTGATGCAAAGCTCAGCATGGGCCTGCAGTGTGAGTGCAGCCCAGAAAGCAGCTGTATGCTGGGATGCAGCAAGAGCAGTGTGGGCAGCAGGGCAAGGGAGGAGATTCTGCCCCTTTACTCTGCTCTCCTGAGACCCCACCTGGAGTACTGTGAGCAGTTCTGGAGCCTCCAGCACAAGAAGGACATGGAACTGTTGGAGCAAGTCCAGAGGAGGTCACAAAGATGCTCAGAGAGCTGCAGCAGCTCTGCTATGAGGACAGGCTATGAGAGTTGAGGCTCTTTAGCCTGGATGAGAGAAGGCTTTGAGGAGACCTTGTAGTAGCCTTTCAGTATCTGAACAGAGCCTACAGAAAGGCTGGGGAGGGACTACTGACAAGGTCTTGTAATGACAGGATAAGGAGGAATGGCTTTAAACTGGCAGAGGAGAGGTTGAAACTAGATATTAGGAAGGAGCTCTTTCTAGTGAGGGTGATGACACCCTGGCACAGGTTTCCCAGGGAGGCTGTGGCTGTTCTCTTCCTGGAAGCATTCAAGACCAGGTTGGATGAGGTCTTGAGTGACCTGTTTTGGTGGGAGGTGTCCCTGCCTATGGCAGCGGGTTGGACCCAGATGGTCTTTGAGGTCCATTCCAGTCTAAACCATTCTGTGATTCTATGATATCCTGCCAGGGGAACACTATTTAGAGGAGCAGGATGTGGTTAAGAAAACAGCTGGTATGTATAGGATCATACCAGCTGGTTTTGCAGTCATTCCTCTCCTGGTTTATGCCTACAGCAAAATCACAGCTATACAAGTAAGAAGACTCTGTTTCCAGGAGGTACATAATTCAGTCCTAATGGATACATCATTGGAATTTAGCAGCCTGTTTAGCTTATTGTTTCCACTCTTACAGGGGGGTTGACTGCAGAAATTATAATGCTTCAATAGGCAGTGAAAAGATATCACATTAAGGGTATGGAAAGTGTGGTAGGGGCCATGCAGTGAGTATATGGATTGCCTGAGCTCTCCAAAGTATCACAGAATCACAGAGTGTTACGGGTTGGAAGGGACTCAAAGAGACCATTGAGTCCAATCCCCCTGCCAGAGCAGGAGCATACAATCTAGCTCAGGTCACAGAGGAATGCATCCAGACAGGCAGTGAAGGAGGCTCCATAACCTCTCTGGGCAGCCTGTGCCAGTGCTCTGTGACCCTTGCAGTAAAGGAGTTCTCCCTTGTGTTGAGCTGGAACCTCCTGTGCTGCAGCTCACATCCACTGCTCCTTGTCCTATCACAGGGAACAAGTGAGCAGAGCCTGTCCACTGCTTCTGACCCCCAGACCTCAGATATTTATAAACATGTATAGAATCATAGAATCATAGAATCAGCCAGGTTGGAAGAGACCTCCAACATCATCCAGACCAACCTATCACCCAGCCCAACCTATCACCCAGCCCTATCCAGCCAACTAGACCATGGCACTAAGTGCCCCAGCCAGGCTTTGCTTCAACACCTCCAGGCACGGTGCCTCCACCACCTCCCTGGGCAGCCCATTCCAATGCCAATCACTCTCTCTGCCAACAACTTCCTCCTAACATCCAGCCTATACCTCTCCCCGGCACAACTTGAGACTGTGTCCCCTTGTTCTGTTGCTGGTTGTCTGGAAGAAGAGACCAACCCCACCTGGCTACAGCCTCCCTTCAGGTAGTTGTAGACAGAAAGGAGCTCTGCCCTGAGCCTCCTCTTCTCTAGGATGCACACCCCCAGCTCCCTCAATCTCTCCTCACAGGGCTGTAATCTGAGCCCTTCTCTGGACATGTTCCAGCACCTCAACATCTCTCTTGAATTGAGGAGCCCAGAACTGGACACAGCACTCAAGGTGTGGCCTGACCAGTGCTGAGTACAGGGGAAGAATAACCTTCCTTGTCCTGCTGGCCACACTGCTCCTGATGCAGGCCAGGATGCCATTGGCTCTCTTGGCCCTCTGGGCACACTGCTGGCTCATCTTCAGCTACTGTCTACCAGTACCCCCAGGTCCCTTTCTTTCTGGCTGCTCTCCAGCCACACTGTCTCAAGCCTGTGGCGCTGATTGGGGTTGTTGGGCTAAAGTATAGATCCCTGCACTTGCCCTTGTAAATGTCATTCCATTGGCCTCTGCCCACCCATCCAGCCTGTCTTGGTCCTCTGTAAGATGGGGCATGACATGAAGAAGTCATCCATCAGTACAACACTACAAGTTACTTAAGGTGCTGTATTTTTACTCCATGGCCCTGAATTCAGGGTTTGGTCAGTCATTTCTGATAGGAATTCTACAGGATCTTATATCTTTAACCAAACACTGCAAAGAAAGAGACTTCTTTAGGCTAAACTGATTTCTTCATCATTGTTACTTTTGAGAAGATGTCCTAACAAATCTTGTTCTGACTTACATTTCTGTAAAGTCCTATATGCAAGATCAGTTTCATAGGCATTTGTGTTGGAGAAGCAAAATGGAAGCATGACACAGGCATCTGTCATTCAGACATCTCCTAACAGATCTTGTTCTGACTTACACTTCTGTGAAGTCCTATATGCAAGATCAGTTTCCTAGGCATTTGTGCTGGAGAAGCACATTGGAAGTAGGACAGAGGCATCTGTCATTCAGACAGAGGTTACTTTCAGAGTGCCTCTGAGCCAGCCTCACATTGTTTTTCATGTTCTACTGTCACATCAGAAAGGACATCTGTATGAGAGGGATTAAACACAAAGGGCAAGAAGGACACAGATAATTGACCAGATGTGAGAAGGTTTTCTGCTGAAGGTAAAGAACTCAGCAGAGTCCCTGCTCTTCAATGGATGTCTGGAAGAGGGAAGCAACAGACAATGGTTTGAACAGGAGCATCAGCTTTCCAGTTAAAGACACAGGGCTGCTTTTTACTGCTGGTCACTAGGGAGGTCCTAAGACAACAGACTGCAGCACTGAAGCCACAAATACAGAGAGTCAAAAGCAAATAAATTAAACCAGGAATACATCTACTTAGTTTTTTTGTTTAAGTAGTAGTAGAAGTGGTAGCAAGAGTAGGCACAGCAGTGATGTGTCAAAAACTGACTGAAGTTAAAGAACTATTTGGCTCATTAGGGAATTAATAAACAGCTTTCCAAGGTATTCTGAATTCCTTTCAAACTATTAGGTGCCTGACATTTTTCTCTTCACTTTATTCTGTCCCTGGTTGGTCATTTTGGTTGCAGTATTTCAGTGGGTCCATCCCTGCCTTTAACACACAGCTCTGTATACAATCTATGTTCAGTGGAAGCTCTGTATGTAGAGCATTGGTATATCAAACTGGGCTAGTTTGAAGCTAGCTAGAACATTTTGGTGAGAAGAATCAGGTTCTAGGCTGTGTAAAGCAAACAATGGTGATGTCTACTGCTCTCATAGGCTTGCTATGGTCTAGTTGACTGCATAGGGCTGGGGGATAGGTTGGACTGGATGATGTTGGAGGTCTCTTCCAACCTGGTTGATTCTATGATTCTATGCTGAGATGTACAAAACCAAGAACACAAACATAGATAATGCAGTTTGCTCTATGGCTTTGGGCTGAACATCTCTCTCTCTCTAACTTGCTGCCTAACTAATCCATCTGCTTCATACCCACTCTGGCCAATGCTCCAAACTCACCTTGAACATAAGGCAAAGTCTGGAATAAGGTAGAGGGGTGGAAAGAAGGTGGAAGTGTGGTTGGGAGCCCCCCCTGGGGACTCAGGTTTCTTCCAGGACTGTTGTATTCCTGTGTCACTTTTCAACTTGTCTGTTTCTGTCTATAGCTGTATAGATTGTCGATATCTGCTGGTATCTTGTGCTAAGCTGTGAATATAAAGCTTCATTCTTTAACCTCCAGCTGGGCTGAGTCTAGTCTGGGTGATTTCATAAGAGTGGAGGGGCAGGTAACACCCAAACCATCACACTCACATGATAAATCTGGGGAGATCTGAGGTGAGATGTCAAAAAGATTACAAGGAGGTTAGAGGAAAGATGGTTAGGTTAGATTAGAGTTAAGGCAGAGGCACCCACAGAGACCAGACCATCAGAAAGCTTAATACTTAATTCCCAGCTAGGTTGAGTCTAGTCTGGGTGGTTTTCTTAAGTGTGGGGGGGGCAGTTAACACCCAAACCCTCACACAAGCACAGAAGCTTCCCATGAGGGCCAGTAAACCTTAATCCTTGCTCCATCCTGTCTTCACATCAACTCCTACCTCAGGCAGAAAATAGAATCATAGAATCAATCAGGTTGGAAGAGACCTCCAAGCTCATCCAGCCTAACCTAGCACCCAGCCCTAGCCAGTCATCTCGACCATGGCACTAAGTGCCTTATCCAGACTTTGCTTGAACACTTCCAGGGACAGTGACTCCACCACCTCCCTGGGCAGCCCATTCCAATGCCAATCACTCTCTCTGCCAACAACATCCTCCCAAAAACCAGTCTAGACCTTCCCTGGAACAACTTGAGACTGTGTCCCCTTGTTCTATTGCTGGTTGTCTGGAAGAAGAGACCAACCCCCACCTGGCTACAGCCTCCTCTCAGGTAGTTGTAGGTCTTGCAGTCACCGACTGTGTTTTACCTGCTTTTTGCAGGTCCCCAGGTCTTTCAGATTTTGAAAGGTAAGGTCTTTCTTGTCCTCTAGGACCACAGCTCACAGTTAAGGTTTTAATTATCGTGGAGACAGAGACATACTTCAGTAATGAGAGACAGATCTGCAGAGATGCTGTGCTTTTATTTCTGAAATGTCATTCTGTGGGTGGTTGTCTGAGTGGGGGAGCCTTGATTTAGAAGGAAATTTTTAAATGTCAGTCAAATATGCACTGGATTTTTATGAAATGCCATGCTTCAACTACTCAGATGAGGACCAAGTTCTCATTGCTGTGCTGTGTGAATAGAAAGGGAAAAGGAAAAAAAAAACCAAGCAGGAGAGAGGTCTCCATTTCCAGAGCCAAATACACTCATAGTCCTGTGCAGCTGAGCTTGTCCTGGCCTGGGAATATCTGTATTGTTGCAACAACCTCTGCCCACAGCCTATCTATAAAAGCCAGTCCCAGCATATAAAGGTGTTTAAGGCTCAATCCAAGACATTAGTGATTCAGAAAAGAAGTTGTGACTCTTGTGACCAAAAGAATGAGAAATGTGACCCTATTATGGCCTTTCTGTATCTGAAGGGGGCTTACAAAAGAGCTGGGGAGGGACTTTTTAGGCTATCAGGGAGTGTCAGGATGAGGGGGAATGGAGCAAAGCTGGAGGTGGGGAGACTCAAAGTGGAGGTGAGGAGGAAGTTGTTGAGCATGAGAGTGGTGAGAGCCTGGAATGGGCTGTCCAGAGAGGTGGTTGAGGCCCCATCCCTGGAGGTGTTTGAGGCCAGGCTGGCTGAGGCTGTGTGCAGCCTGCTCTAGGGTAGTGTGTCCCTGGGCATGGCAGGGGGGTTGGAACTGGCTGATCCTTGTGGTCCCTTCCAACCCTGACTGATTCTATGATTCTGTGATTCCTCAATTTTGTCCTTCCTCCACTACTCTCTGATACAGCAGGAGTAAGCAGAGAAGCTGATCCTGATTTCTTTTGCCCCAGTACCATACCTGGACAGTCAGATAGAAAGCACAGAAGGAAATTAGGGCATGATTCACATCCTGAGCAAAGACTGCAAATGTCATTTGCAATGTTCTGGAGTATCCTGGCTGGCTTTTAGCTGCTACACCAGCAGCACATCTACCTCCTTCCTTTCTAGTGTAATATCTGTCATCCTCATTCAGATGTCAGGGATGCCCTGTGGCATCTCAAATGAAACCAAATGCCAGTGTTTAGTCAACTCAGCTGAGCCGTTCAGATTACAATTTGGCAGCCATGATGTGTTTCATAAGATCACATATTTCCCCAGAGAAGAAAAACCAGAAGCAGCCAACATAAATAGTTAACCCCTAAGAGGAAAGCTGGCACTAAAAATAGTATACCCTGAGGCATTCAGTGCTAACCCAGCTCTCTGATAATGAAACAAAGCAGATTTTTAATGGTCCTACCCACTTCAAGTTCCTTGTTATGCACTTAAAGCACCTCCTGTGAGCAATTGTACATCTCCAAGATGAAAAGCCACACCAACCCCAACTAAATCCAATGCAATCAACCATGAACACAATCGTGGCTCTTTATCACCATGAAAGCCTCAGTGCTGCTCAGAGCAGTGGATACCTTGGAGTCAAGTTAATTTCAGTGTCCAGAATTACCTATTTTTCACCATAGAGTATAATGGTATTAAAGGTCAGAGAGTCACAGAATGTTTGAGGCTGGAAGGTACCTCAAAAGATCATCCAGTCCAGCCCCCCCTGCCAGAGCACGAACCAGAGCAAGAGCACCCAGAGCAGGTTACACAGGAATGCATCCAGGAAGGTTTTGAGTATCTCCAGAGAGAAAAACTCCCAGGCAACCAGCAACAGAACAAGGAGACACAGTCTCAAGTTGTGCCAGGGCAGGTCTAGGCTGGATGTTAGGAGGAAGTTGTTGTCAGAGAGAGTGATTGGCATTGGAATGGGCTGCCCAGGGAGGTGGTGGAGTCACCATCCCTGGAGGTGTTGAAGCAAAGCCTGGCTGAGGCACTTAGTGCCATGGTCTGGTTGACTGGATGGGGCTGGGTGCTAGGCTGGCCTGGATGATGTTGGAGTTCTCCTCCAACCTGGTTGATTCCATGATTCTGGGCAACCTGCTGCTGTATTCCAGCAGCCTTGTGGTAAAGAACTTGTTCCTAACCTCCAATCTAAATCTCCTCTCATTTGAAGCCATTGTCCCTCATCCTGCCACTCCATGCCTTTATAAACTGTCTGTCTCCATCCTTCTTGTAGGTCCCTTCAGGTATTGGAAGGTTGTTATTAGGTCTCCCTGGAGCCTTTTCTTCACCAGGCTGATGTCTGCTCCTTTGCTAAGAGTATTCATGTTTTAATTTGTTCACTGCAATCTCATCTGAAATCACTTGAAAACAGTAATGTAAATAGAAAATTCATCAACCAAGGTAGAGCCACACTGCATTTAATAATAATTTTCAGAGACAGGTTTTAATGGTAATAAAGTTGGAAACAAGGGAGAGGTACCATAAAATCTGTCAAATAAATGTAAAAAGGCCATAAACCCTCAAAATAGCTTTCACATAAAGTTCCACCACAAGATAAAATACAGCTTTTGGGCAAAAAGGAAATCATATCTCCAGCAACTTCCATAAATAATTCACTGCTAGCTTGTAAACAATAGTGAAGCACAGTATGAATGCCAAAGAGGGTCTTTATATGTCATAAAGCCACTCAAAAGTGCACTTGCTGCAGCAAGTCTGGCTGTGAGCTTTGATATGCTGGAAAGGAAACTGCTATGCTGAGGTCATCAGTTAGTAGAAAACAATTTCCCTCATACAGAGAAGCAGACTTACTGCAGAGCTTCTGACACAGACAGATTGGATTTAAAAGTAAAACCTAAAAATTAAAACAACAGAAAAAAAAAACACTAAAACAGACTGCATAATGTGGCCTGGCAGAGGGAAAGAAACGTTCTGTACACCTTCTCAGTGGCCAAAGCTGAAAGAAAATGCATCATCTTCCTTTAATGGCTACCAAAAGTCACCATGATAATGGGGCAGGGCTCACATGCTGGTGCAGCCACACTATGAATAAGCAGCTGGTCTGATCTGCATCCTCTTTCTTAACTGAATTGCTTCCACAGAGAATCATCACAGAATCAGGCAGGGTTGGAAGGGACCACAAGGATCAGCCAGTTCCAACCCCCCTGCCATGCCCAGGGACACACTACCCTAGAGCAGGCTGCACACAGCCTCAGCCAGCCTGGCCTCAAACACCTCCAGCCATGAGGCCTCAACCACCTCCCTGGGCAACCCATTCCAGCCTCTCACCACTCTCATGCTCAACAACTTCCTCCTCACCTCCACTTTGAATGTCCCCACCTCCAGCTTTGCTCCATTCCCTTTAGTCCTGTCACTCCCTGACAGCCTAAAAAGTCCCTCCCCAGCTTTTTTGTAGCCCCCCCTCAGATAGTGGAAGGCCACAAGAAGGTCACCTGGGAGCCTCCTCTGCTCCAGCCTGAACAGGAAGAAAGAAACATCCTCACTTCAAGCAGTAAAGGCAAAGGTGTGGGCATCCCAGATCCGAGGGCTGGAGTGGCTCTGCTACGAGGTCAGGCTATGAGAGCTGCAGCTCTGCAGCCTAGAGCAGAGCAGCAAAGTGAAGGCTGTGAGGAGAACTTGGAGTAGCCTCCAGTATCTGAAGGGAGCCTATAGGAGGGCTAGGGAGGGACTATTTACAAGGTCTTGTAATGACAGGATGAGGTGTAATGGGTTTAAACTGGCAGAGGGGAATGTTAGGAAGAATGTTAGATGTTAGGAAGAAGTTCTTTCCAGTGAGGGTGGTGAGACACTGGCACAGGTTGCCCAGGGAGGTTGTGGCTGCTCCCTCCCTGGATGTGTTCAAGGCCAGGTTGGATGAGACCTTGAACAACCTGTTCTAGTGGGAGGTGTCCCTGCCTATGGCAAGGGGTTGGGACTGGATGATCTTTGAGATCCCCTCCAACCTAAGCCATTATATGATTCTGTGATCACAAGAAGAGACATGGAAGCAATTGCCTGCAGAGTGCCATTTGGATGACTCACCTGGTTGACATTTTAATAGAGTGATTGTCCAAACATAGGGACATTTGAAGAGGGTGTATTTCATTAGTGGAGTTTAATAACAAGCATCCTTCTCATGGGCATCAAGAGCTTGATAAAGTCAGATATAGTAACCTAGGAAATAAAACCATGAAGGTAAATGCACAATGCTGTCTCAGGGCTGACTGGAACTAATAGACACTGGAATAAACTCCCATGGGAGGTGGTGAATTGCCTTAAATCAGCCAGCTTCAAGGCCCAGTGCTGGGCCATCTCATTTGAAATATATTCTTACCCTGCAATCATAGAATCATAGAATCATAGAATCAAGCAGGTTGGAAGAGACATCCAAGATCATCCAGTCCAACCTAGCACCCAGCCCTATCCAGTCAACCAGACCATGGCACTAAGTGCCTCATCCAGGCTTTGCTTGAACACCTCCAGGGACGGTGACTCCAGCACCTCCCTGGGCAGCCCATTCCAATGCCAATCACTCTCTTTGTGAAGAACTTCCTCCTAACATCCAGCCTATACTTCCCCTGGCACAACTTGAGACTGTGTCCCCAGTATTGGAGTAGATCATTCTTGAGGTCTCTTCCAAGCTGGCATTCTATGAATCTGTGGAAATCTGAGTCCAGGATCATTTCATCAGAAGAATCACCACTTTTAATTTGCAACAAACTATACTCCACATTTCTCTATGACTTCAGAAAAAACACCTCAAAATTTCCTGGTGTGAGCTTGCATATCTTATTTCTGACAGGAGAGATAGTTAAGACATCAATAAAATGCAGGAGGAACAGCACTTTAAAAAAACAGGTTTCTATTTCTTATCTGAGCCATACAAAATGTGAACTTCCACTGTCAAGATATATAGCCAGTACCAATCTGCCCATAAGTAATCCCCTCACCTTGTCTTCAGAGCTTGTAGTTCTCTCACTAAGCTGAATATATACCCTTGATCACACCCATCCTCCCAAACTGTGACAACACACACAAAAATCATGTCCATTCATAATGGAGAAGTTCTTTATTGCAGCCAAGGCATACAGAGAGCAGCTCAGCAAACTGCCTGCTTAAGTCCCCTCAATCTAGATGGATCTTGTCCTCCCAGCTCATACCTTGTCACATCCTCCACTGCTGCAAGGAAACAACAACAGGAGAGTATATACTCAGCTGTGATGTCAGCAGAGGCTCACCCCACAAAAATATAACCTTTGAAATGCTAGGAGGGGCTGTTTCCAGGCAGTTGCTAGGAAGTCTCATTCCCTCTGTATTCTTCTGTGGTTGCACATCTGAGGTCGAGAAAAGGATGTGAATTGCTGAGCACTGAAAAGAAATCTCAGGTCAGTTCTCTCTGGATTCTGCTGCTGCCATTTGGTAAGTGTTCAGTCTCATTTTTGCCCTTCCCTAATGAGAATAAGGAATCCATAAAGGTCAGGCATTCTGTGGGCACAAGAAATAGAATCATAGAATCAGTCAGGGTTGGAAGGGACCACAAGGATCATCTAGTTCCAAATCTCCCCTGCCCGGGGAGGCAGGGACAGCCCCTAGATCAGAGTGAAAATGCCTTTTGTGCTGGAGTCTCTGCCCCAGGCTGTGATTCCCCTGCAAGGGATTCATCGTACATGAGTTCCAGAATATCTTCCAATTGCTGTGTCTCACAATCCCCCAACAACAACCACATCCCTGCACGGTGGTAAATGTCTTTTAGAAACTACTGTTTGTTGTGTTCATTGCTTACTCCCTCTGAAGCAGTCTGCACTATGAGGCATTTGATGGCAAGAAGTCCAGCCTGAGTGTCCTCAGATGTGAAAGGTATTCTTCAGCTTCCCTGCTTGAACACCTCCAGGGAGGATAACTCCACCACCTCCCTGGGCAGCCCATTCCAATGCCAATCACTCTTTCTGCCAACAACTTCCTCCTAACATCCAGCCTAGACCTCCCCTGGCACAACTTCAGACTGTGTCCCCTTGTTCTGTTGCTGCTTGCCTGGCAGAGGAGACCAACCCCACCTGGCTACAGCCTCCCTTCAGGCAGTTGTAGACAGCAATGATGTCTGCCCTGAGCCTCCTCTTCTGCAGGCTGCACACCCCCAGCTCCCCCAGCCTCTCCTCACATGTCTGTGTTCCAGGCCTGTCACCAGCTTCATCACCCTGTAGATACAGGTACCTGTATCTTCAGATCCCAAATCCTTCCTACAGGGCAGACCCCAAATCCACTCCTGTAAGGTACTGAAGCATTCTCTGTGCCATCACAAATAAACTTTCAGCCAGACAGAGTTCCAAAATCAATCCTGCTAGGGGAAAAAACATCATTCACATAATCTAGGTAATGTTGGCTGCTGGTATTTGTGCATTGGGATGCTTTCCTCCTCTCAGAGTTTAAGTAGGAGAAGGTAGGAGCTCATTAAAGCTTGAAAAAAACTCCTCGAGTATCCCTGTGCTTGGTGAAATGCAAGTGAGCAAAATAGGTCACAGGACATCATTTTAACTGCAATCCCCCTGATTTATTCAGTTCACTCCGAATTTCAAGGGGGTTCTGTCTCCCTGCATTATCTGCTCACACCTACTGTATCTCATTGGCACACTTCCACACGCAGAGCCTAAAAACAGCTGGTTCAGCAAAAGCTAACAGACCTCAGGGGCAGACCTAACTGCGCCCCTCAGTGCAAGAGTGGGAGCCAGAACACAGCCAATAACAAAGTGGAAATAACTTATTTCAAGTGCAAAGGGTCAATTAAGGAAAGTGGTTGAGTTTGCACTTCCCAGGGGAAATCTCTTCTTGAGTATGCAGTGCACATAAAACCATGAATTCCTTCTCACACATTTTCTGTCTACCTTCCACTCATTATTTCCTCTGTGCCTTAGAGCAAAGCAGTATTCAGACAGCCCAAAGGACAGAGCTCTGGATTTTGGAACTCTTCACAGAGAGCCAGCAGTGTGCCCAGGTGGCCAGGAGAGCCAATGGCATCCTGGTCTGCATGGGGAGCAGTGTGGCCAGTAGGACAAGGGAGGTTATTGTGCCCCTGTACTCAATGCTGCCCAAGCCACACCTTGAGTGCTGTGTCCAGTTCTGGGCCCCTCAATTCAAGAGAGATGTTGAGGTGCTGGAACATATCCAGACAAGGTTGACAAAGCTGGTGAGGGGCCTGGAACACAAACCCTGTGAGAAGAGGCTGAGGGAGCTGGAGGTGTGCAGCCTGCAGAAGAGGAGGCTCAGGGCAGAGCTCATTGCTGTCTACCTGAGGGAGGCTGTAGCCAGGTGGGGGTTGTTCTCTTCTGCCAGGCAACCAGCAACAGAACAGGGGGACACAGTCTCAACTTGTGGCAGGGGAGGTCTAGGCTGGATGTTAGGAGGAAGTTGTTGGCAGAGAGAGTGATTAGCATTGGAATGGGCTGCCCAGGGAGGTGGTGGAGGCACTGTCCCTGGAGGTGTTCAAGCAAAGCCTGGCTGAGGCACTTAGTGCCATGGTCTGGTTGACTGGCTAGGGCTGGGTGCTAGGTTGGCCTGGATGATGTTGGAGGTCTCTTCCAACCTGGCTGATTCTATGATTCTAAGGAGGCTGCATTCTTCAGTGGAGTGAGTGAGTGTGACACATTCTCCTGAGAAGTCCTGGCTTCCAGCAGAACTAAGGAGTTTTGACACATGGAATGATGAGGTGAAAAAGCAGATGCTACCTGTACCTGGTTTATGTGTCTGTGGTTATCTGCAGCAGCAGAGTCATGAACACTGTGAGACAGGAGGTCATATCCCACCATAACTCTCTTTTCCTCAGGCTGATCCACTACCACTAAGACAGTAACAGGCATTAAGGGTAAACTTACAGGGATGCCTGCAGCATGACTAACGATATCAGAGGAGCTGTGCATTACTGATGGCTTCGTGTAAACTATGAGTAATTATCACTTTTAACTGAGGAAAAAAAACCCAATATGCCACAATTTTGCTTGACAAATCTCTTTATAGCACAACTATACATTCTCATCCAGAGCCAGAGATGCCAGTATAAGCAGGTACATATATATCCTCATCTTAAAATGAATGCTTTATGCAACCATGCTCTAGGAAATATAAATCAAAGGGTTTTACTGATCTATGTTGAACACTGCATGCCTTTTCTTCAGATGAATTCAAATGTGCACTATGAAATGCCACCTGGTGAAAACTTCTGTTTGCAGTGGGGAATAATGTCATTTAGAGGCAAGATATAGTGGTTTAATATCTGAAACAGGCCTATATAAGCAAGCTTCATAATAAGGATTTATTTCTGAGTTGATTCATCAGACCAATAATAAGCACATCTGGTCTTTCTCCTGTCAGGTACACTCAGTGCAGAATAGGACAAGGCATTATAGTAGGTTATTTTACATTCATTTTAATAGCACTATCAGCCCAGCCTGGGGGATGAAGTGTTAGAGAGCAGCCCCACGGAAAGGGACTTGGGGGTGCTGTTGGATGAGAAGCTGGAGGTGAGCAGGCAGTGTGAGCTTGCAGCCCAGAAGGCAAATCATATCCTGGGCTGCATCAAAAGCAGCGTGGCCAGCAGAGCCAGAGAGAGGATTCTGCCACTTTGCTCTGCTCTGCTGAGAGCTCACCTGGAGTGCTGCATCCAGCTCTGGAGCCCTCATTACGGGAAGGACGTGGACTTGATGGAGTGGGTCCAGAGGAGAGCCACGAAAGTGATCACAGGCTTGGAGCACCTCTGCTATGAGGACAGACTGAAGGATCTGGGGGTGTTCAGTCTGGAGAGGAGGGATCTAATAGCAGCCTTCCAGTACCTGAAGGGGGCCAGTGGGAAGCATGGAGAGAAGCTGTTCACAAAGGCCTGCAGTGACAGGTCAAGGTGCAATGGGTTCCAGCTTGGGAGGAGCAGATCTAGATTGGCTGTCAGGAACAAGTTCTTTACTATGAGCGTGGTGGAGCACTGGAACAGGTTGCCCAGGGAGGTGGTTGAGGCCCCAAACCTGGAGACAGTCAAGGTGAGACTTGACAGGGCCATAGGTGACCTGGGCTAGTGTGGATGTCCCTGCTGACTGCAGGGTGGGGGTGGACTGGATGACCTCTAGAGGTCCCTTCCAGCCCGGACCATACTCTATGATTCTCTTTATGCAACACTGGCAATGTGTAATCATCCTCAAAGCTTACCTTACATACCATAGTAGTTTTAAGGACATACTTTCAACCCCCCTGAGAATTTCCACCATTTCATTTCTGAAGAAGCTTCCTCCTTGTTGCATGTCTTCTCTGTGCACCTGACACCCTGACAAGGTGATTGCTTTGGGGGAGAATTGCTGCCCTCTCTAATAAGGAGGGAAAGAGAATTGTAGAACCATAGAATGAGGAATAGAAAGGAAGGAGGATGGGGGAAAGTGGGAAGGAAAAGAAGATACAGAGCCATCTGTGTCCTGATGTGATGGTTTGGGTGTTACTCGCCCTCCTACTCTTATAAAATCCCCCAGACTGGACTCAACCAGCTGGAAAATAAGAAATGAAGCTTTATATTTACAGCTCAGCACAATATACAAGTAGATATTGACAACATATACAGCTATATACAGAAATATACAAGGTAAAAGGTAATACAGAAACACAACAGCCCTCCCAGAAACCTGAGTCCTCAGGAAGGGCTCCCAACCACCCTTCCACCTGCTTCAAGCAAAGCCTGGATGAGGCACTTAGTGCCATGGTCTAGTTGATTGGCTAGGGCTGGGTGCTAGGTTGGACTGGATGAGCTTGGAGGTCTCTTCTAACCTGGCTGATTCTGTGATTCTTTCCACCCTTCTAACTTACCCTTGCCTTACATGCAAGGTGAGCTTGGAGGATCAGCCAGGAGCTTAGGAAGCAGAAGGTGTAGTTACACAGACAGCAGGTTAGAGAGAGAAGTGCAGGCAGCCAGAGAGAGAGCAACTCTGTTAACAATCTATATTTGTGTTGTTTTTATACATCTCAGCAAGCCTAGGAGTGCAGTAGACATCATCACAGTTTCTTTTTCACAGCCTATAGTCTAATTTCTCTCACTGAAGTACTTCAGCTAGCCTCAAACTAGCACACCTGAGTTTAGTGAGAAGGCTCCATCATCCCATGGTTACCTCTGGCCCTGCTTCCTTCCTCACTGAAAATCCTCCTGACTAAAACTAACAGAAGTAAATGTTTCAAGATAATGACTTGCCATGGGCAAAAACACTTCCAGCCTGGGAACTGCACTTAAGGTAATTTATTACCAATTAACATCAATTTTTAATCACTAATTGGAGTATTTAGAATAAAAAACCAAAGCAGGAAGGCAAACAATTAAACTGACACTGAGAGAAACATCTCTCATCACCCTTCCCTGTGCTCAGTTTCAGCCCAATATCTCTCCCCCTGCCTTCCCTTGCTCTCACACCACATCATGCTGGACCTCTTGCTCCCTATGGAAGGACAGTGGCTAGCCCAAGATGGTGCTGGCCCTGCACAGTGGTTTCCTCCTGTTCCTCCATCCTCCTTTCTCTCTCTTCTCCTCCATTCTCACTTCTCACTGTCTTCCACTCCATTGTGGATCCTTATCCTGTCCCTGCCCCTGTAAGGGTGGCTTGCAGTCAGGGGTGACCTCATTGTTGTCTACAACTACCTGAAGGGAGGCTGTAGCCACGTGGGGTTGGGCTCCTCTGCCAGACAACCAGCAACAGAACAAGGGGACACAGTCTCAAGTTGTGCCAGGGCAGGTCTAGGCTGGATGTTAGGAGGAAGTTGTTGGCAGAGAGAGTGATTGGCATTAGAATGGGCTGCCCAGGGGGGTGGTGGAGTCACCATCCCAGGAGGTGTTGAAGCAAAGCCTGGCTGAGGCACTTAGTGCCATGGTCTGGTTGACTGGATAGGGCTGGGCAATAGGTAGGACAGGCCCACAGCCTGGCCTTAAACACTTCCAGGGATGGAGCCTCAACCACCTCCCTGGGAAACCCATTCCAGCCTCTCACCACTCTCATGCTGAGAAACTTCCTCCTCATATCCAGTCTGAACATTCTCACCTCCATCTTTGCTCCATTCCCCTTAGTCCTGAGAGCCTAAAAAGTCCCTCCCCAGCTTTTTTTGGAGGCCCCCTTCAGATGCTGGAAGGCCACAAGAAGGTCACCTGGGAGCCTCCTCCTCTCCAGACTGCACAGCCCCAACTCTTTCAGTCTGTCCTTGTAGCAGAGCTGCTGCAGCCCTCTGAGTGTGGCCCTTCTCTGGACACACTCCAGCATCTCCACATCCCTCTTGTAATATCATGAGCATTCCTGATTATTCCCACTAATGGACTCCTGTGAGTTTTCTACTATCTCCACCTTCACATAGCCTGCAAAAAGTCTTCCTTTATCCCTTTCTGCTTTTTCCTCTCTTAAGGTGACAGTGCTTTCCATTTCACTTAATTAATAATCAATGTTTAATTTGGTTAAAAGCTTAAGGATTCAATTATGTGTATTAGAGAATCCTTTATTTTGATCACTTTTGTTGTCTTTAATAAGCTGATATTCCATAATTAAATCACTGGTTACCAAAAGTTGCTGTATAATTAATAAGACCCTGCTGCTAAATGCCTGAGAATAATGAACTCAAGCAAGGCCCAGATGATTCAGAATGCTGAAGAATAAAATCTGTGACATATTTCCTGACCAGATTTAGAGTACAAGGGTGATCTTACCAAGAGCACATTGCAAGAGGCTTTCTGGGTGACCTTGGACCAAGGTATATAAACTTGCTGAGTCAAAATACCTTATCTGCAAAACAGGAAACCTCTCTTTTAACAAGGTCTTCAAGTAAGCACTTCATGGCAAGGACAGGCACCCTCTCTCTGCATGATAAGTGCCCAGTAAGGAAGGATTTTCTGGGTACTATCAGGAGATAATGAATGAAAAATAGTTATAGCAGATAAGAAGGAAGGTGAAACTTCCTCAATATGTTCTGCCCTGGTAAGGCTGCACCTGGAATATTGTGTCCAATTCTGGGCCCCTCAGTTCAAGAAGGAACTCAGGGAATTGCTTTAGAAAGCCCAATGCAGAGCCACAAAAATGATGGAAGGAGAAGAACAGAGGCTGAGGGAGCTGGGGTTGTTTATCCTGGAGAAGAGGAGGCTCAGGGCAGACCTCATTGCTGTCTACAACTACCTGAAGGGAGGTTGTAGCCAGGTGGGGGTTGGTCTCTTCTCCCAGGCAAGCAGCAATAGAACAAGGGGACACAGTCCCAAGTTGTGCCAGGGCAGGTCTAGTCTGGATGTTAGGAGGAAGTTGTTGTCAGAGAGAGTGATTGGCATTGGAATGGGCTGCCAGGGAGGTGGTGGAGTCGCTGTCCCTGGAGGTGCTGAAGAAAAGCCTGGATGAGACTGTTGCAGGCAACAGCAGGCACAAATAGAATGGCAGAGCATGGCAGAGCATGCTGTATTTACCTGCATGTCTCTTTCATCAATGTGGGCTGAGATCAATGGGCCTTTAGACACAGCATAGCCAGTCAGAATGGCAGTTAGCCAATCCTGGCCATATCAGGTAAAGACATAGGCTTGCTCGACCCAAATTTGGGAAAAGCATAGCCCTTGCATAAGGCAGACATAAGCTAAATGTGTACCTCGTTTACCACAGAACCAAGTCAAGTCTGGGCAGGCCAGAGTCCTTACACTTAGTGTCTCCAGGTTCTTTTGTCTTCTTTCCTGTGGTTGCTTCTCCCTATAACAGGTGGGAAAGCAGCAAAACATGCCTGGGCAAGCCAGGAGATGTATAAGCCTATTTCTGGCTCACAGACCTACCACAACAGTATTATAACATGATATTTTATACATAAACATTATATATTACATAGATATAGAGATATAGATATAGATATAGATGTAGATGTAGATATAGATACAGATGTAGAGGTAGATGTAGATCATAGAATCAAGCAGGTTGGAAGAGACCTCCAAGATCATCCAGGCCAACCTAGCACCCAGCCCTAGCCAGTCAACCAGACCATGGCACTAAGTGCTTTGCTTCAACGCCTCCAGGGACAGCAACTTCACCACCTCCCTGGGCAGCCCATTCCAGTGGCAAATCACTCTCTCTGTGAAGAACTTCCTCCTAACATCCAGCCTATATGTAGATATAAATATCACAGCATCTCCAGTCATGTCTTCTCAGAGTTGTGTAAGCTTTCCCAGCTCTGTAATTACATTCCCTTGACCTTTTTATTTCCCCCACTCTCCCTTTCTCAGGAGCCTTACAGACCTGCACACATCGTTCAAGATGTGGTGCCCTGCACGTTTACAAAGTGGCAACATGGCATTTTATCTCTTCTTTCATTCCCTAAACGTTCTTCTCATACTTTTTGCTCTTCTGACCTCTGCTGCACATTTAAGTGATGTTTTAGCAGCACCAGCTATAATACTTTTAAGATGTCCCTCCTGAGAGGCAATGCCTAATTTAGGACCCATCATTCAGTATGTACACTTGAGGATGTGTTTCTCCATGTGCATCTCTTTGCATATATTGACCTTGAATTCCATCTTCCATTTTACTGTCCAATCATTCAGTATCCTATCAAATCTTCCTGCAGTCAGTCTGAGAGCTGAGTTTCTTGAATAACATCACCTCAACAGCAATATTTGTCACCTTGTATCTACATTTTTTGTTCCTGGGTCATGTGTGAATATATTGAACAGCTAAACTTTACGAACAGCAGCTTGCCTTGTACTGCCTCTTTGTATCTGCATTTTTCACTTCCTTTCACATAATCACATAATCACATTTTCCCATCTCTGCATTTCCTATCACATTTGCTTTCATTAAGCCACAAGAGCCATTTATCTTTTATCTCAAGGCAGCTTACTTTACATAAACCTTTTTGATGAGGGATCATGTCAAAAGCTGTTTGGAAATCCAAGTAGACCAAATTGGTAGTGATGTTCCTATTTCACTGACTCCTGCAAAGAACTGGAAGTTATTTGTGAGGTGTGACTTACAGAATCATAGAATGGTTTAGGATGGAAGGGACCTCAGAGATCATCCAATTCCAAACCCCTGCCACAGGCAGGGACACCTCCCACTAGAACAGGCTGCTCAAGGCCTCATCCACCCTGGCCTCCAGGATGGGAGCATGCTCAGCCTCCCTGGGCACCCTGTGCCAGTGTCTCACCACCCTTTCTGTAAAGAAATTCTGCCTGGCATCTAATCTGAATCTCCTTTCTGCCAGTTTAAACCCATTACTCCTCATCCTGTCATTACAAGAGCTTGTCAATAGTCCCTCCCCAGCCTTCTTGTAGGCTCCCTTCAGATACTGAAAGGCCACAATAAGGTAACCTCAGAGCCTTCTCCTCTCCAGACTGAACAGCCCCAACTCCCTCCATCTCTCCTCATGGGAGAAGTGCTCCAGCCCTCTGATCATCTTTCTTGGACTATGACTGCTAACTGTGACATGGACTGAGTCTGCCTGGGATATAGGAGAATCTCAATCTCCTATCTGACAGGTGGATCTGCATGAAAACATGTAGAGAAAAAAGATAAATGAACAAACTCCTGCATGAGCCTTCAGTTTCAGCCAGCATTTTGGAGCTCAGTGGCACTGCAGCACCGAGGTCACGACAGACAGTGGACTTGTTCTGTGTATTACAGAGACCTTGAGGAGGGGAAGGTTATCTCATCAGGGGAGATCTCATCGCTCTCTATAACTACCTGAAGGGAGGTTGTAGCTGTGTGGGGTTGATCTCTGCAACCAGCCAACCGGTGACAGAACAAGAGGACAGTCTCAAGCTGCACCGAGGCAGATTTAAGCTGGATGTTAGGAAGAAAAAGTTCATAGAATCATAGAATCAACCAGGTTGGAAGAGACCTCCAAGATCATCCAGGCCAACCTAGCACCCAGTCCTAATCAGTCAACCAGACCATGGCACTAAGTGCCTCAGCCAGGCTTTGCTTGAACACCTCCAGGGATGGTGACTCCACCACCTCCCTGGGCAGCCCATTCCAATGCCAATCACTCTCTCTGCCAACAACTTCCTCCTAACATCCAGCCTAGACTTCCCCTGGCACAACTTGAGACTGTGTCCCCTTGTTCTGTTGCTGGTTGTCTGGGAGAAGAGCCCAACTCCACCTGGCTACAACCTCCCTTCAGGTAGTTGTAGACAGCACAGACAGTTCTTCACAGAAAGGGTGATTGGCATTGGGATGGGCTGCCCAGGAAGGTGGTGGAGTCACTGTCCCTGGAGGTGTTTAAAAGGAGAGTGGATGAGGCACTTAGTGCCACTGTTGAGTTAATTAGAAGGCTTTAAGTGATAAATTGGACTCAATCTCAAAGACCCTTTCCAACCTGGTTAATTCTGTGTTTCTGTGATATTGTCTCTTAACAAAATCCAGGTGAAAACACCCTCTGCAGACTGTTGCCCTTAGAGAAGATGTATGTGCTTCCAAGTGTCGTCCTTTAGCACAGCCTTGATAATCAGTAAGGAAGAGAGAGTGCAGAGGATTACAAAACAACATAATCAAGTGATAATAATGAATATTTCAACAGGCAGACAGTTCAAAGTTTTAATTAAGATTAGTAGTGCTATGGAGATTGTAATGTCTTCGGGTACCATACAGGCTAAGTAATCACAGACCTCCCAGATGGACTGCATTACACATGCCATTAATTATGGAAGATGTTGCTGCTTCAACCACCCTGAGATCCCTGAGATTCAGAGCAAAGGCTGAGGCAGCTCACTGCAGAGAGCACTCCACTAACACAGCCAGCAGATTAACTATTACCCTTAACCCAGATTGCTGCACCCTGGCTCCAAAATCTGTTCTGCTAGCAACAGTCTTTACCCATCTTCTTTCATGACACAAATGCTTTCTCATTTTGCCTGAAGGAAAGGATGATATTTTAAACACAGACTGTGTGGGCTTGGGGGGGCTTAAAAAAATCCCACCTACAGAGATGTTCTTTTCACAAAATGCCCTCCACGTGGCAGGAGGAGGAAAGTTTAGCTGAAGTACAATGCTTGTTCTTACTTTTGTCTCTCTGACACTGCCTCCACTCAGTGCTCCCACTCTCAGGCCCTTTCAAGGCTCTCAGGTTTTTTTCTCAAGTTCATTGTTGTCTACAACTACCTGAAGGGAGGTTGTAGCCAGGTGGGGTTTGGGCTCTTCTCCCAGGCAACCAGCAATAGAACAAGGGGACACAGTCTCAAGTTGTGCCGGGGGAGGTCTAGGCTGGATGTTAGGAGGAAGTTGTTGTCAGAGAGAGTGATTGGCATTGGAATGGGCTGCCCAGGGAGGTGGTGGAGTTGCTGTCCCTGGAGGTGTTGAAGCAAAGCCTGGCTGAGGCACTTAGTGCCATGGTCTGGTTGACTGATTAGGACTGGGTGCTAGGTTGGACTGGATGATCTTGGATGTCTCTTCCAACCTCTTTGATTCTATGATTCTATGATTTTGTCATTAGGGAGCAGGTTTGAAGGCTCCTTAGCACAAAAAGAGTACCTCCAATTCATAGCACAATGGTTTCACTTGGACCATAGAGAGGTTGTTTAGAAACTGCCTTGAGTATACTTCGGCCTATTCCTGGAGATGTTTAAGGCCAGGCTGGATGAGGCTCTAGACAGCTTGATCTAGTGTGAGGTGTCCCTGCCCATGGCAGGGGGGTTGGAACTAGATGATCCTTGTGGTTCCTTCCAACCCTGACTGATTCTATGATTCACAGAATCGCAGAATTAATCAGGTTGGAAAAGACCTTTGAGATCACTGAGTCCAACCTATCACCTAACACCTTCTAATTAACTAAACCATGACACTCAGTGCCTCATCCAGTCTCCTTTTAAACACCTCCAGTGACTCCACGACTTCCCTTGGCAGCCCATTCCAATGCCAATTACTCTTGCTGTGAAGAACTTCTTCCTAACATCCAACCTAAACCTGCCCTGATGGAGTTTGCAGTTTGGATGATCTTTGAGGTCCCTTCCAACCTAAACTGTTCTATTATTCTATGATTTGATGATCTGCAAAAGAGTGAATGTGAGTGTGTGTAAGAAGTACAGGCTCTGAAACTGCAGGTGGCTGCCAACACTGAGGGTTTCAAGGCATAGGATGTAAGAATTTTTTCCCTGTGAGGGTTACAGAACACTGGAACAGGCTGCTCAGGGGAGTTGTGGAGTCTCCCTCTCTGGAGACATTCAGAACCCACCTGGATGCATTGCTGTGTGATCTGGTATAGGAGATCCTGCTCTGGCAGGGGGGCTGGACTGGATGAGCTTTGGAGGTCCCTTCCAGCCCCTGACATTCTGCAATGCTGTGATTTGTGCTTGTATTTAGAAAATTGCAGGATGAGAGCTTGAATGGGGCCTGAGAAAACCTAGGGATGGTTAGTTTGAAAAAGAGGAGGCTGAGGGGAGACCTCATTGCTGTCTACAGCTACCTGAAGGGACACTGTGGAGAGGCTGCTGCTGGGCTCTGCTCACAGATAATTGGAGACAGAACATGGGGGAATGGCCTCAAGCTGAGACTGGGGAGGTTTAGATTGGACATTAGGAAAAAGGTTTTCACAGACAGAGTGGTCAGGGACTGGAATGAGCTGCACAGGGAGGTGGCGAAGTCGCTCACCCTGGATGTGTTTAAGGGTTGTTTGGATGTGGTGCTTAGGGCTATGGTTTAAGGTGAATCTTGTAGAGTAGGGTTCTAGGTTGGACTTGGTGATCCTGAGAGTCTTTTCCAACCTGGATGCTTCTGTGATTCTGTATTTCTGTCACTCTCTGCTACAGGCAGCAGCAGGTGAGCTGCAGTAGTGCACTGCCACTTCCCTCTGCGATGATTCCTTATCCAACCCATAATTCCCAGGCCTTGTGAATCTCAATAGCATGAGTTAGACAGATATTCTTATGGATGGTGCTAACTCATGGATTCTTGGGGCTTAGAGTTAAAAAACCCAGTGACTCAGGGGTCAGAATCTTGGAGAATCTACTTTTCAATGTTGCTCAGATGTCTCTTGTATTCTTGACAGGTAAGGATGTCTGACTGGAGCTGAACACTCAGATTTGCTGCTAAGCATAACTGCAGCATTTTACTCCACATGTCTGCAGAGATTTAGATTTGCTGGTATGCCTTAAGTCTTACTCAATTTCACTGCTCCTGTGTATATCTGAAGCTGGCAAAATGGTGGAACAATATTTTGAGTCACATCTCTTTTACTCTATTATTTCTTTGGATTCCTTCTCCCCACCACCACCTCTATTATTTGAGTTAAGAGCTCCAACTGCTCCTTAAACAAGCAGACTAAAATGCCTTGCAATTCTATTTTGATATTTACTACAAAGGTGATTTCAATACCTTAGGTTTTTATATACACACAAAAATGCATCAAAAATTGTGTTATATGCAACTGATTTGTGCAGGAGGATCTCCAAGTGCGGACACAGAATCATAGACTCATAGAATCAACCAGGTTGGAGGAGACCTCCAACATCATCCAGGCCAGCCTAGCACCCAGCCCTAGCCAGTCAACCAAACCATGGCACTAAGTGCCCCAGCCAGGCTTTGCTTCAACACCTCAGCAGCTGCTTTTGAGATTTGTTCACCAGGCTCTTTGCCAGCTTCACTGCTCATCTCTGCATGTGCTGCAGACACTCAATGTCCTTCTTGTGGCGAGGGGCTCAAAACTGAACACAATCTTTGAGGTGAGGTCTTAGCAGTGCCGAGTACTGGGGCATGATCACTTCCCTGCTCCTGCTGGCCACACTATTTCTGCTCCAGGCCTTGGCCACCTGAGCACACTGCTGACTCACGCTCAGCTGGCTGTCAAACAGCACCCTCAGGTCCTTCTCTGCTGGGCATTGTTCCCAGAGATTCTATTTTATCAGAGCTGCATTTGTTAGCAGAAACACCAATGTCTTTAAGGTCCACCTACTCTTGTTCTACCTATGGTCTCCATGGGCACTGACTTGTTAAGATGAAACTCATGAAGCTATTTCCTTTTCAAGGACATTTAGTATCAACTTGTTACCTTACAGCTCCTGCTGTTTCCATCATCTCAGAGAGAAGGGTTTGATCCTGCTCAGTGTATCCATCAGGGATGGAGCTCTCAGAAAGGTACTGCTGTGTAAAGGAAATATGCCTCCTCTGCCGTGATGCTGATGCCTGTGCTGATCATCTGTACCACTGCAACTGACAAATTTGATTAAAAAAGAATGAATACTTCATAGCATGAAATAACCCAGGGACCTTTTTAAATCTCAGGCTTCTTTGCAGCTGTTCCATGGCTTGACTCACTCTCACTGAGCACACACAGAGAGCAGCGATGTGACCGCTGTGCTAGAAGCAAGGCTAACGACATCCACAGGGATCTTTTAACAGCTGCATTCAGGGGAATAGTGAATGGATTCACAGCTGAGATTTTTATTTGGCCTGGTTTTTGTGCAACTCCTACTCAAACGTGAACTGCAAATGACATGACAAACCTAATCAGTGCAAATCTGTCCCAGCCAAAGAGATGTTTTCTCCTTCGTCAGGCCCTAAGATATTCAGAAGGTTTAAGAGTTTGCCCTGCAAAATACACCCAATCCATGACTCCATTTCTTTGGAAAAAACAGTAACCTATGACACTGTGTGGTGCAGCAGACACGTTGGAGAGAAGGGATGCCATGCAGAGAGATCCGGACAGGCTGCAGAGGTGGGCACAAGCCAACCTCAGGAGGTTCAACAAGATGAAGTGCAAGGTCCTGCAGCTGAGTCGAGGCAATGCCAAGTATAAATCCAGGCTGGCAGTGAGTGTCTGGAGAGCAACCCTGAGGAGAGGGACTTGGGGGTGATGCTGGACAAGAAGCTCAACAGGAGCCAGCAGGGTGTCCTTGCAGCCCAGAAAGCCAAGCAGAGCCTGGGCTGCAGCAGCAGAAGTGTGGCCAGCAGGGCCAGGGAGGGGATTCTCCCCCTCTGCTCTGCTCTGCTGAGACCCCACCTGGAGTCCTGCATCCAGCTCTGGAGCCCCTGGGACAAGAGGGCTGTAGAGATGCTGTAGAGTGTCCAGAGCAGGGCCAGGAGGATGCTGAGAGGGCTGCAGCAGCTCTGCTGTGAGCACAGACTGAGAGAGTTGGGGCTGTGCAGTCTAGAGAAGAGGAGGCTCTGAGGTGATCTTCTTGTGGCCTTTCAGCATCTGAAGGAGCCTACAAAAAAGCTGGGGAGGGACTTTTTAGTCTCTCAGGGAGTGACAGGACTGGGGGGAATGGAGCAAATCTGGAGGTGGGGAGAGTCAGCCTGGAGGTGAGGAGGAAGTTGTTCAGCATGAGAATAGTGAGAGGCTGGAATGGGTTGCCCAGGGAGGTAGTTGAGGCCCCATCCCTGGAGGTGTTTGAGGCCAGGCTGGCTGAGGCTGTGTGCAGCCTGCTCTAGGGTAGGATGTCCCTGGGCATGGCAAGAGGTAGGAACTGGCTGCTCCTTGTGGTGCCTTCCAACCCTGACTGATTCTATGATTCTGTGATTCCATGATTCTACGAAACTGCTACTCAGCAGAGATATCCTTCTAACAGGAAGACCTTGCTTTTATATGAGTAGTTTCTCTGAATTTAATATGAATCAGCAGCAGTGCAAGAGGGCTGAAGCGGCTGTAGGAGAGCAGCTGTGGATAATGACTGGAAGCAACATTTACATCTCACTGGAGAACATAGATATTTTGCATATTGCAATCTGATATTTTTAACAGTAATCCTGATTACCCAGGTTAAACATCACAGGATCACTGGCTGGGTGCAGAGTGGGTTGAGAGTAGCTCTGAATCATAGGATCACAGGATGTTAAGGGTTGGAGGAAGGGACCTCCATAGGTCATCTGGAAAATCTAATGTTAAAGAAAATAAAGGAGGGAGAAAACCTTAAGGATTTCTATCTACAGTGGCAGCTTGGACATTAGGAAGAAGTTTTTCATGGAGAGAGTGGTCAGACACTGGAATGAGCTGCCCAGGGAGGCGATTGAGTCACCCACCTTGGAAGTGTTTAAGGGTCATTTGGATGTGGTGCTTGGGATATGGTTTAAGGTGAATCTTGTAGAGATATCAGTTGGACTTGGTGATGCTGAGGGGCTTTTCCTACCTGGCTGTCTCTGTGATCTCATAGGAGTATTTTAGTTTTGCCCTTTTTTCTATTTATACCCAATTTAAATGACCCTCTTCAGTTGAGTGCCTCATTGCATTCACCACCTTTACATATACTAAAGTAAGTCAATAGCTTAAGTATTCCTTCACAGATCCATCAGCAAGAAGGGTGAAACCAAGAAATAAGAGCAAGTATCAGCTCTGATTGCCCAGATGCTTTGTCTTCATGAGCTGACAGCTCCTTGCTCCAGAATTCCCAGTAAGTTAGCTGAGGATAACCACATAAATAACTACCCACAAGCAGGAACACTCAGGTCAGGCCAGCAAGGTTGCACCAGGTGATTGCAGCTTTATTTATAGGTGCCTCCAAATGGTTTATTCTATATTTCAGAAGAGAGATTGTACCAAGGGGGATTCTGTTCTCATCTCAAGCAGCTGGCACTATAAATCAATGGATTTTATGTAACATTAACAGAGATTCAGAAGCAGCTTCATTCTTACTCAGTTATCTCCTCTGCCTGTTTGGTTCTCGCCTCCTCTAGGTCTGTGAGATGTAATCACTGGAGGCAAGAGATGGAACCAAATATTTTAAGAACATTAAATCAGAATTATTCTCAATATGGCTAAAGTTTTCAAGATGTTGTCTCTTTAAAAAATGAATAAATAACATAAAATAAAAGAAGGGAAGGGACAAAACTGAGGAGAGGAGAGGAGAGGAGAGGAGAGGAGAGGAGAGGAGAGGAGAGGAGAGGAGAGGAGAGGAGAGGAGAGGAGAGGAGAGGAGAGGAGAGGAGAGGAGAGGAGAGGAGAGGAGAGGAGAGGAGAGGAGAGGAGAGGAGAGGAGAGGAGAGGAATTAGTTCATTTTGGTAGTTCTTTCCATAGCCTATTGAGTGAGACAGTTTTTCTGAGTAGAAAAAAATATGATTTGTGAAAGGACATTAATAATATATAAAGGAGAGTTGGATGTGCAACCTCCTCCCATTTCTAAAAGAATGGGTACACCTCAATTCTCCTTTACATGTCTGTAAGAAACACTTTTCATGTGCTCTTCACTGCTAGTGCCAGGCAACTTGCCCAGAGTCTTACATGTCTAGAAGAAACACTTCTTTTGTGTTCTTCACTGCTAAAGCCAGGCAATTTGCCCAGAGCTTTACAAGAACAAAAACATATAAGCCCAGAAGGGTTTATTCTTTGTGTACAGGAATGGGAAGGGGAATATATATATATATATATATATATATATATATATATATATATATATCAGATTTTTAAATGAAGTACAGCTGCAAAAATTGCTGTTGTCACCTGTGAAAAATGGTGATGGGAGCTGTGGAGCAGCACAGCACTGCGGCTGCAGAAAGATGCCAGTGGAACCTGCGTTCATTGAATTCAGGGCACTCAGCGAAGGGTGCAAGTCAGGGGTTCATGCCCCTGCTCAAAGCCTTTATCTCTAGACATCCATATATTTAGAGAAGAGGAGGAATAGCTTGAGCAGATCTGCTGCCATCAACTTATCCCCTTTGTGATTTATGTCTGTGGTGGGTTAAAACAACCCTCAAAAATAACATCACTTGACTAGCTCAGGAGGGTCAGAAGCAAACCAAAGCTACTTTTACAGCAAGCTGAAATCTGGAAGCATAAAATGCAATCTGTATACACAAAATGTATCTGCATATATTTATAGTTACTTACAAGTCAGAAAATAACACAAGGTCCCCTCCTCAGGCAAACCCAAAAGGGGCTCCCTTCCTTCCCCACTAGGACCTAACAGACACAATGCCCCAGCAGAAGGTCAGGAAAGAGATAAGGGAGCAATGCAAAGCAGAATGACAGACAGAAGAAGCCAAAAGGAGAAAGAACAGTCTGTGCAGCACACTGTGTACTAATTAACAATCCAATGGAATGATATAGATCTAGCTATTAGTTTCCTTTTGTATCCAATACCCTATTTTATTTATAAGCATAGGATCATAGAATGGTTTAGGTATTCCACATCTAAAAAGCAGTTCAAGACCTTAGCCTTTACCTCAGCATTTTGTGAAATCATAGAATCATAGAATGGTTTAGATTGGAAGGGACCTCAAAGGTCATCCAGTTCTAACCGCCCCACCACAGGCAGGGACAGCTCCCACTAGAACAGGTCACTCAAGGTCTCATCCAACCTGGTCTTGAACACCTCCAGGGAGGGAGCAGCCACAACCTCCCTGGGCAATCTCTGCCAGTGTCTCACCACCCTCACTGCAAAGAACCATTTCCTAACATCTAGTTTGAATCTCCTCTCTGCCAGTTTAAACCCATTACTCCTCATCTGTCATTACAACACCTTTTAAATAGCCCCTCCTCAGCCTCCCTGTAGCCCACTTCAGATACTGGAAGGCTTCTACAAGGTCTCCTGGAAGCCTTCTCTTCTCCAGGCTGCAGAGCCCCAACTCTCATTGCCTGTCTTTATAGCAGAGCTGCTGCAGCCCTTTGAGCATCTTCGAGTCCTCATCTGGACTCGCTCCAACTATTTTTGTTCTATTCAATGTCTCCAGAATCTTCCTATTATATTATTTATAACTTAGAATTAGGCTACAGGCTTAGTTTTAAACTGCCACAAGGCCTGAGTGTATAATGTGTGGCTGCCACATCTGCAGTACGTGCTGCGATGTTAAAAGGAATTCATTGGTGCCTGTAGAATCATGGAATCATAGAATCAAGCAGGTTGGAAGAGACCTCCAAGATCATCCAGTCCAACCTAGCACCCAGCCCTATCCAGCCATCTAGACCATGGCACTAAGTGCCTCATCCAGGCTTTGCTTCAACACCTCCAGGCACAGCGACTCCACCACCTCCCTGGGCAGCCTAACGTTGAATAATGCCTTTAGTAATGTTTGATAGATTGGGAGTTCAAGGAGAAAGATAGCATGAGGTTGTCTCACATATTGAAATATGAAACATAAGCAGGGCATTGTTGTGCTCATTTCGGTGTAATTGCAGAAGAATTGTCCCATTAGTCCCTGGCAGTTTGCGAGCGGCGAGGAAGAGGCACGCAAAGCGAGCCGAAAATAACATCATCAAACAGCTTACAAAGGCAAAGGGGAGAAGAAAAATGGTGTGAATACAAGGTCAGCACCAGACAATAAATATCTGATGCGTGTGGCTGCAGTGTGATTGCTCACATTTAAATATTTATTCATTTTAGGGATAATGCAGTCCAATAAAATGTTAACTGTTTTGAAGGCTTGCTTATTTGAGCCATCCTTTATTCCTGTGCCTGTGTAAAGCCCAGAGAAGGAGTCAAGTTGATGAACAGCTTCTAGAGCTGATGAAAATATAGGCTGGATATTAGGAGGAAGTTGTTGGCAGAGAGAGTGATCTGCTATTGGAATGGGCTGCCCAGGGAGGTGGTGGAGTGGCTGTCCCTGGAGGTGTTCAAGCAAAGACTCAATGAGGCACTTAGTGCTATGGTCTAGTTGACTGGCTATGGCTGGGTGCTAGGTTGGCCTGGATGATCTTGGAGGTCTCTTCCAACCTGGTTGATTCTATGATTCTATGAAAATCTCTGCAGGCACAGACTTTCCATGGGGGCTTCATGGATTTCATGGATCATAAAGCTGAGCCCTGTGAGCACTTTGAGAGGGAGATGCCCATGCTGGTGTAAGGCTGCTCCCTCATACTCCCTCTGGTCACATGGCAGGGTAAGGGAACTGTGAATTATATTGTAAAGGTTGTTCCTTTTGCAATGGATTAAAAAATACAAAATCAAAATCCTTTTTGGATGCTGGTTCCTGGTCTACTTTTGAAACAGCCCCTGAAAGCTCTGAAAGTCCTAAGAGATCACACATAGGGTTGCATTTTGGCACTCTCTTAGGGCACTTTATAGAGTGTCCTATCTCTTGCCCCTCCAACTCAAGCAGAGGCTTCAGAATAGTATTTACCTCCAGATAGAGCTGTGTCTGTATCAGGTTTGTAAGATGGGAGCAGGAGAAAGGAAATGATGAGGAGGATTTGGGACAGGAAGGGAGCATTACACACTCTTGTGGGTTGACAACCATTTTAATATTGTGTCCAGTTCTGGGGCCCTCAGTTCACAAAGGATAGGGAACTGCTTGAAAGAGTCTGGCACAGAGCTACAAAGATGGTGAAAGAAGTGGAACATCTTCCTGCTGAGGAGAGGCAGAGGGAGTTGAGGATCTGCAGCTTGGAGGAGATGGAGGGGTGACCCCCAGTCACCTGATCTAGTTAGGGATGTCCCTTCTGACTTCAGAAGAGGTTGGACTAGATGAGCTTTGGAGATGCCTTCCATGACAGATCATTCTATGGTTGTATGAATTAACCAGTCCTTCTGGATGAGCAATGTTAGATGTACTTTCCCAGAAATTCAACCTAAGACTTTAAGGAATGATGCTCCCGTATCTCTCATACATGGAAAAGGTAAATGCTACGATCATGGCTCTCAATATGGGGGGATTTCAACTCTGGGAAAAAGAGTAAGGAAGACTCTACATAAAAGGAGAAATCAGGAATTAAATTGTACAAAAATTACAGAGATTGAAAAAAAGAATCTAAAAGAGAGAGAATAATAGAAGCACAGAATCAACCAGGTTGGAAGAGACCTCCAACATCATCCAGGCCAACCTAGCACCCAGCCCTAGCCAGTCAACCAGACCATGGCACTAAGTGCCTCAGCCAGGCTTTGCTTCAACACCTCCAGGGACAGCAACTCCACCACCTCCCTGGGCAGCCCATTCCAATGCCAATCACTCTCTCTGCCAACAACTTCCTCCTAACATCCAGCCTAGACCTCCCCTGGCACAACTTCAGACTTTGTGCCCTCATTCTGTTGGTGGTTGCCTGGGAGAAGAGACCAACCCCACCTGGCTACAGCCTCCCTTCAGGTAGCTGTAGACAGCAATGAGGTCACCCCTGAGCCTCCTCTTCTGCAGGCTGCACACCCCCAGCTCCCTCAGCCTCTCCTCACAGGGCTGTGTTCCAGGCCCCTCACCAGCTTTGTCACCCTTCTCTGAACATGTTCCAGTATCTCAACATCTCTCTTGAATTGAGGAGCCCAGAACTGGACAAAACACTCAAGGTGCACTTGAGAGACACAAATTTCCTGTGTGAGCAAATTCCAAACTAAAATAGATTAAAAGCAGAAAGTAAGGGGGAAAAGGCAATAAGAGGAATGAAGAAAACCCCAACCTGCTTTAGGGAAATGTCAGTTTCAAGCAGCGATGAACAGCTACTAAAGATGTTTGTGCAGCATGAAGGGCATTAGCTCAGAGCTTTGTAGCCAAAGCTTCCAATCCCTGAGTGAAATCCACAGGACATGTTAGACTTGGACTATGTCTTAGAAGCTTAGAAGGAAGGAGGGTTACATTTTCATAATAATTTGTAACCTAACTTAAAATCAGTGGTGCTGAATTCAGCAGGCTCTGCAGGTGCTTTAGAACAGGTCACTCATAGTGAAGTGCCTGCCTGTGTGTTTAGTTACAGTTCTGCTGGTGCTCTGATTTGCTTAGTTGTTAAAAGGTCTTAGAGCTCAGGGTCCATTCAATTGATGCCCAAAGGTAGCCAAGTTAATGAAGTGACTGTCAGTGCCATAGCCACACCTCTGTATAGCAGCCAAGAGATATGGTGCCAGCTAGATAACCAAGGTGCCTCAAAAGAGAGTCATCCCTGCTTGTACTGTGCATATTTGGTGTCAGAATGCCTGGATACACTGTTAGCAGCTGGCAATCATAACCACAGAATCCACCAGTTGGAAAAGAGCTTTGAAATCATCGAGTCCAACCTATCACCTCGAGTCCAACCTATCACCTAACCCTTCTAATTAGCTAAACCATGGCACTAAGTGCCTCAGCCAGGCTTTGCTTCAACACCTCCAGGGTCGTAGACTCTACCACCTCCCTGGGCAGCCCATTCCAATGCAAATCACTCTCTCTGCCAACAACTTCCAACTAACATCCAGCCTCCCCTGGCACAACCTGAGACTGCGTCCCCTTGTTCTGTTGCTGCTTGCCTGGCAGAAGAGACCAACTCCACCTGGCTACAGCCTCCCTTCAGGTAGTTGTAGACAGCAATAAGGTCTCTCCTGAGCTTCCTCTTCTCCAGGCTGCACAACCCCAGCTCCCTCAGCCTCTCCTCACAAGGCTGTGCTCCAGCCCCCTCACCAGCCCTGGTGCCCTTCTCTGGACACATTCAAGCACCTCAACATCTTTCTTAAATTGAGGAGCCCAGAACTGGACACAGCACTCAAGGTGTGTCCTGACCAGGGCTGAGTACAGGGGCAGAAGGACTTCCCTGGTCCTACTGGCCACACTGTTCCTGAGCCAGGCCAGGATGCCATTGGCCTTCTTGGCCACCTGGGCACACTGCTGCCTCATGGTCAGTCACTGTTGACCAGTACCCCCAGGTTCCTCTCTGCCTGGCTGCTCTCCAGCCTGTAGCGCTGCATAGGGTTGTTGTGGCCAAAGTGCAGAACCCTGCACTTGGCCTTATTAAAACTCATGGCATGTTAATAATGCTTTTCAAAACAAAGCTATAGCATCCTCCATGTTGTCAGGAACTCCTAGGCTACCTTTACTGTCATCTGAGCAGACACTTAACAAATAAGGAGCCAAACTTAAACCTTCTAAAGTATTAATTGATTTATCCCGTTTTTAACTCACTTGAGTTATCAAGTTTATGCCAAGTTTTCACAAGAGATCTGTTCCAATGGTCACTGACAACCTTTAGAGGTCCCTTCCAACTCAAACCATTCTACTGTTCTTCCACTGTGATACATATGAACCTGTGAATCCATATGTAGAACCATTGTGCACACTGGACTCGTAAACAACATCCTCCCCATGAAAGCAGATGAAGCATCACTCAGATGTGGGTTGGAGAGTCACAGTTCAATGACACTTTCAGAGCTGCCTTTGATCCCTTTTTGTTCAGCATTAAGATATCCCAGAGCAACATATCCACACTGGATCTCTCTCTCTCTCTTTTTCTTAGCTGGCTGAAATTTTGCATTGTCTTTAACATGCATCCTCAGCTTTTAGAACTGGTAATTAGATACAATCTCAAGGGAGTCAGGATGTAGATTTGTCTATCTGGATCATTCAAAAAGCATGAATCAAGATCAAAAATAGCTACAATATTCTTTTTGCCTATAACCATGCATGATGCAAGGATGTTTTTCATTTTTCTCCCCTTCATTCTTTTGGTTCATTTAGTGTTCTGAGGTTTTATGCCACAGAGACTACAAATTCCTCTTTCCTCTTTCTTAGATGTTGTTTTTACTATTGCTGTTGGGTTTGGTTTGAGTAAAAGCTAGACTTCTCACAAAACCAAACTAATCCTCTGACTGCAGCTATAAGAAACCTTCAGAGTAATGAGCTCTGCTGGGGGAGCTGGCAACAATGGGAAGCTCATACAAAGAGGTGAAAATGAGATTAAAGCAATTCTATTTGAAAGCTTGAATTAATGGGTGACCTGCAGATCTCGTTCTTTCTTCCCTTTCTTTTTTTAAACTCAGAGAGAAGGAATCCAGACCTCATAGCAAAAATGTTTAGATATACAGAAGTGCCTGAAGTCACTATTCACCTGAGTGACCATTTTGGAGAGGGATGGTTGCTCTAGAAAGTAAATCCAATGCTTCTATTTAGTAGTTCCTGCAGTAGAAAAGCAGGTAGCAAAGAGTCAGAATGGACCAAAAGACATGCCTCTTGACATGGACAAAAGACATGTTTCAGTGCCGTGGACAGAGGCGTTGAGTGCAGCCTCAGCAAGTTTGCTGACCACACCAAGCTGTGTGGTGCAGCAGCCAGGCTGGAGGGCAGGATCCATCCAGAGGGACCTGGACAGGCTGCAGAGGTGGGCACAAGTCAAGCTCAGGAGGTTCAAAAAGACCAAGTACAAGGTCCTGCAGCTGAGTTGAGGCAATGCCAAGTATAAATCCAGGCTGGCAGTGAGTGGCTGGAGAGCAGCCCTGAGGAGAGGGACTTGGGGGTGATGCTGGAGGAGAAGCTGAGCAGGAGCCAGCAATGTGCACTTGCAGCCCAGAAAGCCAAGCAGAGCCTGGGCTGCAGCAGCAGAAGTGCGGACAGCAGGGCCAGGGAGGGGATTCTCCTCTACTGAGCTCTGCTGAGACCCCACCTGCAGTAATGCCTCCACTTCTGTAGCCCCTGGGACAAGAGGGCTGTGGAGATGCTGGAGCATGTCCAGAGAAGGGCCACGAGGATGCTGAGAGGGCTGCAGCAGCTCTGCTGTGAGCACAGCCTGAAAGAGTTGGGGCTGTGCAGTCTGGAGAAGAGGAGGCTCCCAGGTGACCTTCTTGTGGCCTTCCAGTATCTGAAGGGGGCACACAAAAACACAGGGGAGGTGTTCAAGACATTTTAGGCTCTGAGGGAGTGACAGGACTAGGGGGAATGGAGCAAAGCCAGAGGTAGGTAGCTTCAGAATGGATGTGAAGAGGAAGTTGTTGAGCATGAGAGTGGTGAGAGCCTGGAATGGGTTGCCCAGGGAGGTGGTTGAGGCCCCATGGCTGGAGGTGTTTAAGGGCAGGCTGGCTGAGGCTGTTGACAGCCTGCTCTAGGGTAGGTGTCCTTGCCCCTGGCAGGGGGGTTGGAACTAGATGCTCCTTGTGGTCCCTTCCAACCCTGACTGATTCCATGATTCTGTGATTCTATGGTTCTCTGGTACTTATCTAACACATTGATGCTCTACAGAAGAGAAAAAGTACAGAGCATTCTGTCATGGTTTTCAAGAGACAGCCAACAGAAATGAAGCTCTCAAGTGAAATTGGCACCAAAATACAAAATTATGTTTGGAGAGAGACACAGAGAAAACATTACAAAGCAATTACCTCATCCCTGGCAATCCCCCTTGAATTTTCCCTCCAACCCAAAAACTAAATCTACACTCCCCGGTGCTCCAATCCTCCCCCACCCCTCAGTGCCACCACCATCCAAGAGGCCAAAACAAGCCTCTGGAGGCCCCAAAACAGGCCTACTGCATAGATGTTCTTCCTGGTAAAGTGGCCCCACCAGACACAGGGCAGGAGGAGGAGGGAAGGAGAACGAGCTGGTCTTGAGTTCATAAAGGGATGGCAGGAGTATGGGATTGAATAACAAGCTTATACTCCCCAGAAGATTTTTTTAACCCCATAGTTCTCAACCTGGGGCAGATTCCTATATGGAATACAGGCTTATATGTATATTGATAATATAGGTCTATACTTCTTATTACCAGTGAGGGCATATCTCTGTTGGACAGCTCAACAGGAGGGGCAGCTGAGGGGGGAAGGACCAGATGACACAGAGCATTGTGTCAGGATAGCAACTCAAAAGTTTTCCTGTTACTCAGAACAACCAATTCCTGGAATAAGAAATATTTACTATGGACATACTGCCCTGTGGACTCAGTACCTTCTGAAAACCCAGATCATTACCTCCTGGGTAAGGAGATTCATCACATCTCCAAGCAAATATCAAGCACCAGTAGGTGACCTACATTTACAAAACATATAATCATAATCATAGAATCAACCAGGTTGGGAGAGACCTCCAAGATCATCCAGGCCAACCTAGCACCCAGTCCTAGCCAGTCAACTAGACCATAGAATCATAGAATCAACCAGGTTGGGAGAGACCTCCGAGATCATCCAGGCCAACCTAGCACCCAGTCCTAGCCAATCAACTAGACCATAGAATCATAGAATCAACCAGGTTGGAAGAGACCTCCAAGATCATCCAGTCCAACCTAGCACCCAGTCCTAGCCACTCAACTAGACCATAGAATCATAGAATCAACCAGGTTGGAAGAGACCTCCAAGATCATCCAGGCCAACCTATCACCCAGCCCTATCCAGTCAACCAGACCATGGCACCAAGTGCCTCATCCAGGCTTTTCTTGAAGACCTCCATCTAACACCAAGAGAAAACAGCTTCAGGTTTTGCCCAGATCTGTGTCCTGATAGAAGAGGCTTTCATCCCACCCTTAACAAGATAGCCACCGTTTGTTTAGACACCTCTCCTCCTGCTTTTCTGTGCCTGTTTTTTAGCTCCATGGCACGTTAGCAATGCGATATCGGAGGCAGGGAAGCTGTTTAGGGGAAGGGGAAAGTAGGTTTCCAGCCGCCAGTCAGCATCGGTCGTCCAGCGCGGTAGAAAACCGGCGCCGACGAGGCAGGGCAAAGGCACTCGTTAAACGCCAGCTGCAGGCGAGGGGCTGAAGGGCACAACTGCATACTGATGACCTCCAGGTGGACCTGGCAAATATTTGCGATGTCACACGGGCATGAAACACTGTTTTCTTTATTGGACAGACAAGAGGATTTACTGAGCCCTTTATCCACCGCTGCTGCAGCCGACCCGCAAAACACAAATATTTATCTTTTTACATACACGATGCCTCTGTGGCACCAGGGAAAAGAAGCTGCTCGGAAGGCATTAATCCTTCTTTTCTCCTTCCCATCACCTCCCCACCCGCTTTCCGCGGCTCCCGGAGAAGGGCTGCCGCTGGCAGGTCTCCCGAGCGGCTGCTGACACCCGCCGGCGGCGCTGGGAACGGCGCCCTGCCAGCAGCCGGGACCCGCCGCCCTGCCTGCCCTCCGGCTGCCTTAGCATCACAGACTCATAGGATCAAGCAGGTTGGAAGAGACCTCCAACATCATCCAGGCCAACCTAGCACCCAGCCCTATCCAATCAACCAGACCATGGCACTAAGTGCCTCAGCCAGGCTTGGCTGCAACACCTCCAGGGATGGCAACTCCACCACCTCCCTGGGCAGCCCATTCCAATGCCAATCACTCTCTCTGCCAACAACCTCCTCCTAACATCCTATACCTCCCCTGGCACAACTTGAGACTGTGTCCCCTTGTTCTGTTGCTGGTTGCCTGGCAGAACAGACCAATCCCACCTGGCTACAGCCTCCCTTCAGGTAGTTGTAGACAGTAATAAGATCACCCCTGAGCCTCCTCTTCTCCAGGCTGCACACCCCCAGCTCCCTCAGCCTCTCTTCATAGGGTTTGTGTTCCAGGCCCCTCACCAGCTTTGTTGCCCTTCTCTGGACACCTCCCAGTACCTCAACATCTCTTGAATTGAGGGGCCCAGAACTGGACACAGCACTCAAGGTGTGGCCTGACCACTGCTGAGCACAGGGGCAGAATAACCTCCCTTGTCCTACTGGCCACACTGTTCCTGATGCAGGCCAGGATGCCAGTGGCTCTCTTGGCCACCTGGGCACACTGCTGGCTCATCTTCAGCTACTATCTATCAGTACCCCCAGGTCCCTTTCCTCCTGGCTGCTCTCAGCCACTCTGTCCCCAGCCTATAGCACTGCTTGGGGTTGTTGTGGCCAAAGTGCAGAACCCTGCACTTGGCCTTGTTAAATCTCATCCCATTGGCCTCTGCCCACTCATCCAGCCTGTCCAGGTCCCTCTGCAGGGCTCTCCTACCTTCCAACAGCTCCACACCTGCTCCTAGATTGGTGTCATCTGCAAACTTACTGATGCTGGACTCAATGCCCTCGTCCAGATCATCAATACAGATATTGAACAGGACTGGGCCCAGTACTGATCCTTGGGGCACACCACTAGTGACAGCTGCCAAGTGGATGTGGCACCATTCACCACCACTCTCTGGGCTCTGCCATCCAGCCAGTTCTTGATCCAGCAGAGCCAAAGGACCTGACCAGCTTCCATTCCTCAGAAAACAAACAAACCCCAAAGGTTAAATAAAATAAACCCCCACACAATTTCAGCATGTTGGTTTGTTGTCTGTTGGGGGGTTTTGCTTGCTTGTTTTCTAGCTGCTGCACTGTGGATAGGTGAAAGGGAGTGTGCTAGTTTGAAGCAGGCTAGAATGTTTTGGTGAGAGAAAGTAGACAATTGGCTATGAAAGGAAAACATGGTTGTGTCTCTTCTCTCACAGTCCCAATGAGAAGTATGGGAACAAGAAGTAAACATTAGATAACATTCTCCATTTTGTCTCACTCTGCTTTTGGCTTTAGACTCAGCAACAACTCATTAACCTCGCTGCCACTAACCTTCCTTCTTAACCTCTTGGCTGCACCTCTATTCTTTCTCAGGATTGGGGTAAGGTTGAGAGGGGCAGGGGGAGGTGCAGGGGTGGTTAGGAGCCCCTCCTGGGGACCCAGGTTTCTGGGAGGGGAGTTGTGCTGCTGTATTGTTTATCCTTTGTATATTTCTGTATATAGCTGTATATACTGTAAATATCTGCTTGTATATTGTGCTAGCTGTAAATAAATAGCTTCATTTATATTCCCAGAGTCCGTCTGAGTTAGCTGGGGCAATTTCTAAAGTGTGGGGGGGTGGGATAGAAGCCAAACCACCACAGGGAGGCAGGGAAGGATCTGTTAGTTTGATGTGGGAGAACATGATTTATTCCCTCTGCTCTAACGGAGCTCAGTGCAAGCAGGATTGCTCTGGCACAGTTCAGGGTTGCTCACAAGACCATTCACTTTCACAGGCAAACAGCATTTCTGCACCAGTGCTGCAGTGCACTGCTCAGGTGTGCCAGGCTGGGTCAGCCTCGCTTAAGCTTGGGTAGGGAGAGTGCTTGTTGTAAACTAGATTCCACTTGAAACAGGACTCCTTCTGAAATAGGACTAAACCAAAAAATGTCACTTTGCTCACAGGTATGTAGAGAAATCACAGAATCACAGAACTGTCAGGGTTGGAAAGGACCTCAAACATCATGCAGTTCCAACCCTCCTGCCATGGGCAGGGACACCTCACTCTAGATAATGCTGCTCAGAGCCACATCCAACCTGGCCTTAAAATTACATCCAGGGATGAAGCTTTCACCACCTCCCTGGGCAACCTGTTCCAGTGTCTCATCACCTTTATGGTGAAGAACTTCCTAACATCTAATCTAAATCTGCCCTCCTCTAGCTTGAATCCATTTCCTCTCCAGTCCTATCATTACCAAACACGCTAAAAAGTCCCTCCCCAGCATTCTTGTAGGCTCCCTACATAGATAGGTGAAAGTCTAGTACCATGTTGATTCTATGATTCTATGACTCTATGTATAGTGCATATTCTACAGCCATTAACAGACCTCCTCAAAAAAAAAAGCAGCACTGCGAGACAGGGCACTTCAACTTGACTCTGATGTTTGAGCTACACAATTTCATAGGCACCTGTGCCCTCATCCCCTCTGAAACACACCCAATAAATCTGGAGTCAGCAGAACCACACCTCTGAGAGGCCAAGCCAAGCATAGCTGTGCCCACATACATATTTGCAGGGCCAACTTGAGAAACTGCTTGGAAAAAAACTGGGTTTGCACAAGACACAATTGTAGCCTAGACCACAGTTCTCATCACTGTGTAAATTAAGTCATAGAATCATAGAATCAAGCAGGTGGGAAGAGACCTCCAAGATCGTCCAGTCCAATCTATCACCCAGCCCTAGCCAGTCAACTAGACCATGGCACTAAGTGCCTCATCCAGTCTTCACTTGAACACCTTCAAGGACAGCCACTCCACCACCTCCCTGGGCAGCCCATTCCAGTGGCAAATCACCTCCCTCTCTCAGAGCAGTTTTCACAGAGCAGGGGGTCAGCAGATACTGAATATGAGGAAAACAAAGGAAAAACAAACTACAAACCATCTTATATCCATGTACTTAAGAGATAATTAACTGCAGGACATTAAGGCTGCATGCATGCCTGTCGACAGAAGGGAGAATGGCAAACAGCTTTAGAAGAGATATTTGTAATTTATCATGTAAACGGAATTCTGGAGTCACATTAATAATAAATGCAGTTCTTGCTTCTTACATAAACAGATACTGTAATTTCACAACAGTTATGTGCTGCCTGGAGTTGTAATTTACAGAGTACTCAGTTATCTACCGACATTTCTGTTGCTGTACTCCAAATGTCACCTCGAAGGATATATTTAAATATATATATGTTGGGGGGTTATTGTTATTTTTAAAGGTAAGTAATAGAGAAACTCTTTTCCCAAGCGCTTGGGCAGGAATTCAGTCGACCTGAAGCTGAAGCATCTCTCTTCGGCGGTCAGGATCGCCCTCCAGAGGCCGCCGGGGAACGTCCTGCCGTAAATCCTCGCCCCGGTCCCGGTCCCGGCCCCGGCTCCAGCCCAGGAGGAGGGAAGGGATCCTGCCGCAGAGGAAGGGGCTGCGCCCAGGAGCCTGGATCCTCCTGCTGCTTGCTTGCTGTTCAGATCATCCGTTTGGGTACATGACGCTTTAACCTAAGAATCACAGCGTCACAGGATATTAGGGGTTGGAAGGGACATGCACAGATCGTCGAGTCCAACCGCCCCTGCCAGAGCAGGACCACAGTATCTAGTGCAGGTCACACTGGAGGGCATCCAGACCGGGCTGGAAAGTCTCCAGAGAAGGAGGCTCCACAACCTCTCTGGGGAGCCTGTTCCAGTGCCCTGTGACCCTTACAGTAACGAAGTTCTTGGGGAGCCTGTTCCAGTGTCCTGTGACACTTACAGTAATGAAGTTCTTGGGGAGCCTGTTCCAGTGTCCTGTGACCCTTACAGTAACGAAGTTCTTGGGGAGCCTGTTCCAGTGTCCTGTGACCCTTACAGTAAAAGAAGTCCTTGGGGAGCCTGTTCCAGTGTCCTGTGACCCTTACAGTAAAGAAGTTCTTGGGGAGCCTGTTCCAGTGTCCTGTGACCCTTACAGTAACGAAGTTCTTGGGGAGCCTGTTCCAGTGTCCTGTGACCCTTACAGTAAAGAAGTTCTTGGGGAGCCTGTTCCAGTGTCCTGTGACCCTTACAGTAACGAAGTCCTTGGGGAGCCTGTTCCAATGTCCTGTGACCCTTACAGTAACGAAGTTCTTGGGGAGCCTGTTCCAATGTCCTGTGACCCTTACAGTAAAGAAGTTCTTGGGGAGCCTGTTCCAGTGTCCTGTGACCCTTAAAGAAGTTCTTCCTCATGTTGAAGTGGAACCTCCTGCGCTGTAGTTTACAACCATTACCCCTTGTCCTATCGCAGAGCACAACTGGGAAGAGTTTGTCCCCTCCCTTTTGACTCCCAGCCCTTAGATATTTGTTAACACAAGTTAGATCCCCTCTCAGTCTTCTCTTCACCAGCCCAAAAAGCCCCAGGTCCCTCAGCCTCTCCTCACTGGGCAGTGCCCCAGCCCCTTCATCACCTCAGAAGGGAACGTGATGCAGTGACAGAACATTAAGGATTCTGATCACCAGGTGCTAGAAAGGACCATACTCACCATTACTTGAGAGGACTTGCAGAAGGAGAATTCTTATTCCTCTCTGTAAATATCTCTTCCATTTTTTACAAAGTAATTAAATATTGATTCCTCTAAAGAAGGAGGCAAAGCAGCCATCTCATCCTGTCATCTTGTGTCTTTCTGAGGAGGAAGGAGACTTCATCCTTCTAACACCAGAAATCGCTCCCTCCAAACTTTTCTGTGAAGCAGGTAGGTATCCACCCCAATTCCCATGACAGTGCTGGGTAGTCACATTCCTTTTCATACCCAAAGCCTGACTTGGTGACTATATTAATCAAACATGATCAAGGAAGTTGAACATCTTCCTTATGAGGAGAGACTGAGGGAGCTGGGAATCTTTGACTTGGAGAGGAGAAGATGACTAAGGGGTGACCTCACTCATGTTTATAAGTATGTGCAGGGTGAGTGCCAGGAGGCTGGAGCCAGGCTCTGCTCAGTGATGCCCAGTGACAGGACAAGGGGCAATGGGTGGGAATTGAGGCATAGGAGGTTCCATGTGAACCTGAGGAGGAATTTTTTTCACTGTGAGGGTGACAGAGCACTGGAACAGGCTGCCCAGGGGGGTTGTGGAGTCTCCCTCTCTGGAGATATTCAAGAACTGTTTGGATGCATTCCAGTGTGATCTGCTCTTGGTGATCCTGTTGTGGCAGGGGGGCTGGACCAGATGATCTTTAAAGGTCCCTTCCAGCCCCTAACATTCTATGATTCTGTGGTTCTATGGTAAAGGGAAACAGTTTCCACAAGACAGACTAATCCCACTCCACCATTGGGAAGAGTCATTGTGCTGTTGCAGAATCAGAGCCTGAGGGATGGGCAAAGTGCAAACAGGGGAAGACACCCATGCCCTCTGTGGCTGCTCCCTGCTCCTTGGGAAAGGAAGAAGTGGAGAGCAAAACTGAAAGTACTAATGCCTTGCACTTATTTCATGGATAACTAATGAGGCATAGGGTGCCAATGCCAAAGTGAGTGGAATAATGCCTATTCTGTCCTCCACAAGAGAAAATGAAAGAGTGTGTGGACACAGGAGCTGGAGTTGTCTAGCCTGGAGAAGAGGAGGCTCAGGGGTGATCTCACTGCTGTCTACAAGTCCCTTGAAGGGAGGTGGTAGCCAGGTGGGGTTGGTCTCTTCTCCCAGACAACCAGCAATAGAATAAGGGGACACAGTCTCAAGGTGTGGCAGGGGAGGTCTAGGCTGGATGTTAGGAGGAGGTTGTTGGCAGAGAGAGTGATTGGCATTGGAATGGGCTGCCCAGGGAGGTGGTGGAGTCACCGTCCCTGGTGGTGTTAAAGCCAAGCCTGGCTGAGGCACTTAGTGCCATGGTCTGGTTGATTGGCCAGGGCTATGTGCTAGGCTGGACTGGATGATCTTGGATGTCTCTTCCAACCTGCTTGATTCTATGAAATACAACTACTTGTTGCTCCTTTCATAGAATGCAAGCATGCAAGGGAGGATTCTTATGGGTATGAAAAGCTTTGGAAAGTCATATCAGGTATTTCTTTGTCATTTTTTAGAATTAGAAATGATTCCTACCTTTATTGAGGGTTTTTTTTTTCCCTTTACTTGGAAAAAATTCAAAACAAAAAATCCCACTCAAAGCAAACTTATTGATTGTGCAAGTTTGAAGCTAGCTAGAATGTTTTAGTGAGAAGAATTAGATTACAGACTGTGGAAAGGAAACAATGGTGATGTCTACTTCACTCATAGGCTTGCTGAGATGTATAACAAGAGCATAAACATAGATAACAGAGTTGCTGTCTGGGCTTTGGGCTGAGCTTCTCTCTCTCTAACCTAACCTGCTGTCTGTGTGACTAGTCCACCTGCTTCCTAACCCCCCTGGCCAACCCTCAAAACTACCTTAAACATAAGGCAAGATCTGGGGTAAGGGAGAGGGGTGTGAGGAAGGTGGAAGGGTGGCTGGGAGCCCCTCCTGGGGACTCAGGTTTCTGGGAGGGCTGTTGTGTTTCTGTACTACTTTTTAACTTGTCTATTTCTGTCTATAGCTGTATCTATTGTAGATACCTGCTTGTATATTGTGCTAAGCTGTAAATACAAAGCTTCATTCAATTTCCAGATAGGCTGAGTCTAGTCTGGGTGATTTCCAAAGTGGGGAGGGGGCACCACCCAAACCATCACACTGATTCAACTCATGAGCAAAACAACTCATCAAAAACTTTTCAGTTTCTCTGACAAGACTCCAGTGGCCAGTGAGGGGGAAAAAATCCACCAACTTCAAATAACACCTCCTATTATTTCCCTACAGCATCACCCTTCTTCTACAGTCTCCCAATGGCTAGTCATGAGCCATAATTAATTTGAATTACTGACACTTTGAAGGATAGTTTAACACTCTGTACCCCTGATTTCCTCATCATGTTATTATTTCTTCCAATCATCCTTTAATTTCCAGGTGCCCCCAGGACTACTGAATAATTAAAAGGGTTGAGCAGATATAAACATTAAGAGCTCTTTTTACAGCCAGACAAAGCCAAATTAAAAGTTTGACACTTTCTTTTAGATGTAGCTTTTCTGCTTCTTAACAACACTTTAGGGGGAATATTGCAAGGCAGAGACCTGTCAGTGCTGTCTGGGAACCTAGGACTCCAGAAACCTAATTCCCAATTTGTGAACACTTTCAGTCATCTAGGTAAAACACCAAGAGACAGGGGCAGAAATTAATTTCTCCTGCCTCAACCCAAATCCTCATGGTCACATGTTGATGGTGTTTCTCAGAATAAAAGGATGGGGGAGGAATGCTTGGGATGCAAGGACAGGCAAGTCAAGTGAGCATCAGGGCAGGATTTGGGCAATGTTCTTAACTCTCCAGAGCATTCACCTGCTGGCTTAGCTAGAGCTCATAACAAGTTGCTTTCTTCTCCTGTTCTTCTCACCCTCCAAAAAATTAAAGGAAGTGACTTTTCATTATCATCTATCTATAGACTTTCTTGCCTCACAAAACTAAGACTGTGAATGTGCAGCCTACCTGTCCTAGCTGGGGGGGAGGGAGAAATGCAGTTTGAAAGTTTAACTGCAATGCTTCGCTGCAGCTTTGATTCAAACTTCTCCCATGTCCATTCTCCCCTCCATGCCTGGGTTTCCAGGCAGACTGCCTCTTCTGTGATGCACAGCATACCCCAGGAGAGTTCCTGGTCTGCAGGAGAGATGTAGTTTAACTAGAAGTGTAAATGCACAGGGAGGGGGGGAAGAAGAGTACATGGTGAAGCAAAATCAAATCCCCCAGGATCTGCATCCAACAGAAACAGTTCATCTTTTCAGCTAAAATATTTTAGCTGTGAAACCTGGTTTTATTTTATAACAAAGGGAAAAAAATGTGGGCTATGCAGATCCTCCTCACTGTATCTGTCCACTCACTTAATATTTTTCTTCACAAACCAAACATTTTAATGGAATATGTTCCAGCAACTTCAGCTTGAGCCTCCCTGGGGAAGCCACAGCTGCTTTTGTGTGTCTGCATGCTGTTTGGATATAGTGAGGAGATCAGGACCAAAAAGGAATTGTTTTAGTTCTTTTTTTTTTTTCCCTCTCTCTTTTTTCCTCTAAAAGTCTCTGTGCAAACTGTATGTCTTACTACAGCCATCTGCTCCTGGTGTGTGTTCAGTAGTAGTATGTGTTTGTTTTACTGGCTGATATATACTTTTAGTACCTTTACTACTTCTTGTTAGCTCTGCAGAGTCTGTTATGTTACGAGGGGCTGATACAGATTTTAAACCATCTTGCACACCACAAACAGAATTGCTTAGGCCCAGGTAAGTGCATCATAGAATCATAGAATCACCCAGGTTGGAAGAGACCTCCAAGATCATCCAGGCCAATCTATCACCCAGCCCCAGCCAATCAACCAGACCATGGCACTAAGTGCCTCAGCCAGGCTTTGCTTCAACACCTCCAGGGACAGTGACTCCACCACCTCCCTGGGCAGCCCATCCCAATGCCAATCACTCTCTCTGACAACAACTTCCTCCTAACATCAGCCTAGAGCTCCCCTGGCACGACTTGAGACTGTGTCCCCTTGTTCTGTTGCTGGTTGCCTGGCAGAAGAGACCAACCCCACCTGGCTACAACCTTCCTTCAGGTAGTTGTAGACAGCAATGAGGTCAGCCCTGAGCCTCCTCTTCTGCAGGCTGCACACCCCCAGCTCCATCAGCCTCTCCTCACAGGGCTGTGCTCCAGGCCCCTCACCAGCCCTGGTGCCCTTCTCTGGACACATTCAAGCACCTCAACATCTTTCTTAAATTGAGGAGCCCAGAACTTGACACAGCACTCAAGGTGTGGCCTGAACAGTGCTGAGTACAGGGATAGAATATCTCACTTGTCCAGCTGGCCACACAGCTCCTGATACATCAGCCCTCTAGACACAGCCTACCCCACAGGTTAAACCGAGTCAACCCTAAATTAAATCCTTAGCATTGTGCAAAATAGATGTTTGAGAAGCACAGGACTCAACGTGTGGCCTGACCAGAGTCAGTCCCTTCCCAGCCTTCTTTCAGGCTCCCTTTAGATACTGGAAGTCTACTACAAGATCTCCTCAAAGCCTTCTCTCCAGGCTGAGGAACCCCAACTCTTGTAGCCTATCCTCATAGGAGAGCTGCTGCAACCCTCTGATCATCTACTTGGCCTCCTCTGGACTCCCTCCAACAGTTCCATGTCCTTCTTGACAGAGGTAAATGTGTATTTGTTACTTCACCAGAGGCAAATCTCACCATTGCTATCAAACTGACTGCAGGAAATGACATGCTTACTTGGGCAGAAATAAAAATGCATCACTAACATCCTTCGTTACTGCAGTTCAAACAGAAATAAATCTATAATGTGTCAGCACATTTATACTTCCATTTTGCAGAGCAAGTGGATCAGTAGGCAATAAAGATATCAGGATCAGGGGGGAAAAAAAAAAATGAATCATTTTTTCCAGCAAGCCTCTTTATCATGCATCCCCCCAAATTCCCATGCCCACGTAGAGCTACGTGCAATCAGCTCCATCAGCTGTCCCATAAAACATGTCGCCTCAATGCTACCAGTGCAGTTTGTTCTGATAGGTTTGCTTTGCCTCAATTCACACTCACATTATTTCCAGCTTTAAAACCCCCATTTGGATCACAGCAACTTTACAAATAGCTCAGTGAAGTTATTTTGGTCAGAATACCCCAACCCCTCAAGCATCTATCAAACTTCCCTTGTGATTTGAGTGCATTTCGGTTCAAGGGGTTTTTGTGGCAGTGTTGTTTAAATGTTTTCCTGCATCAAAGACAAATTATTTCTATTCAGATTTCCTTTCTTTCTGATAACAAAGTTGTCAATCAGTTGGGCTGATCTGGAGCCCAGGTTCTTTCTAGGTAAACCTTTCCAATTATAAAAGGTTTGATATGATGAAAGCTGTAGGAAAGGATCCAAATTTCACTGCCATGGGGTAGAACAAACACATCAACTGTAATAAACTCTTTTCTTTCCCTCTTTTTTTTTTTTCCTTCCCTAAAATAAGACCAGAACACTTTAAAGCCCTTCCAGTAGTCCTTTAGCTCTATATAGAACCATTGCTAAATGAGATGGTATCTCCTGAAGGGAGGTTGTAGCCAGGTGGGGTTGGCCTGTTCTCCCAGGCAAGCAGCAACAGAACAAGGGGACACAGTCTCAAGTTGTGCCAGGGGAAGTCTAGGCTGGATGTTAGGAGGAAGTTGTTGGCAGAGAGAGTGATTGGCATTGGAATGGGCTGCCCAGGGAGGTGGTGGAGGCACCGTCCCTGGAGGTGTTCAAGAAAAGACTGGCTGAGGCACTTAGTGCCATGGTCTGGTTGATTGGCTAGGGCTGGGTGCTAGGTTGGACTGGATGATCTTGGAGGTCTCTTCCAACCTGGTTGATTCTGTGATTCTGTGATTCCTTCTCTGGAGCCTTTCAAGGCCTGTCTGATTGTGTTCCTCTGTGATCTGTGTTAGATTGTATTGTATTGTCCTGCTCTGGCAAGGGTCTTGGACTCGATGATCTCCTTGGATCCCTTCCAACTCTGAACATCCTGTGATCCAGGTGCCTTTGTTCCTGGCTGCTTTCCACCCACTCTGTCCCCAGTCCGTAGTGATGCTTGGTGTTGTTGTGGCCAAAGTGCAGAATCCTGCACTTGGCCTTGTTAAATCTCATCCTATTGGCCTCAGCCCACCCATCCAGCCTGTCTAGGTGCCTCTGTAGGGCTCTCCTACCTTGTCTGGAGAGATCCCAAACCCTCCTGGCCAAAAGCAGCTAACAAGTTTTGTTAGGCTCATCATAGCATTCTGAAAGGCTACCAGTGAATCCAGGCTTTGTCTAGAACAGAGAAGCTAAAGCAATAGTAATATAAAGGTTTGGCATATCAGAAGATTAACCATGTGATAATTCCTGTGCAATAACACCTATTTTCCCCATGGTAATTCTGCTAACTGAGTAGCAGCTCTATGAGAAGCAGTAGCATTGCCATGGTAATCTGCATTAGTGCCACCCTTGCCTTTCTCTAATTAGTGCACAATTAAGTCCTGACATTACTGTAATAACATTTCCCCATAAAATCAGTCATAAATTCTGCTTCATTGGAAGACAATATTAAAAAGTTGGAGTCCTAATTGTTGCACCCACATTTGCTTTAAGCACGTTTTCTGTTCATGGGTCAACGACACACCAAGGAGAGGACAGCAAAACTGGACTGCTGGTGCTTCAGCTGGCTTGCTAATACAGAGGTTTCCAAGGTCTTCCAGCCAAATTTCCAAAGAAATATCTGTGTCTTCTTGAAGTGCATTTACAGGAGTTGTCACCTGCAATCTCAGGCCCAGCCAAAGGTCTCCACCACTATCCACGCAGACTGAGCATTGCTGCTCTCTAATCAAGCTCATGGGCAGAGAATCATAGAATCAACAAGGTTGAAAGAGACCTCCAAGATCATCCAGGCTAACCTAGCACCCAGCCCTGACCAATCAACCAGACCATGGCACTAAGGGCATAAGCCAGGCTTTGCTTCAACACCTCCAGGGACGGCGACTCCACCAGCTCCCTGGGCAGCCCATTCCAATGCTAATCACTCTCTCTGACAACAACTTCCTCCTAACATCCAGCCTAGACCTCCCCTGCCACAACTTGAGACTGTGTCCCCTTGTTCTGTTGCTGCTTGCCTGGCAGAAGAGGCCAACCCCACCTGGCTACAGCCTCCCTTCAGGTAGTTGTAGACAGCAATGAGGTCTGCCCTGAGCCTCCTCTTCTCCAGGCTGCACACACCCAGCTCCCTCAGCCTCTCCTCATGTCATGGATGTCACCCCCAGCACAACTTGAGACTGTTCAAAGATATCTCCACTGTGTTATTTTCTTTTCTCAACACCATTAGTCACTGGAAGGAATATAAAGTGAGTGATGGGAAGACATTGTGACTAATGCAATTCAATTCTTTTTTCTGAGTGCTGCTAATAAATCTGAACATTTAATCACCCAATTATTGGATCATTAAGGCATTACTGTCTTAGGAGACCAGTCAGTCTCCTGCATGTTGGCTGGCAGAGGGAATAGAATCACAGGATTGCTTGTTAGGAAAAGACCTTAAGATCACTGAGTGATACCATAACCTTACATCTGTACACTACTGCTACACCACATCCCTTATATCCTCATCCAGTCATCTTTTAAACACCTCCAGGGATGGTGACTGGAACACTGGAACAAGCTGCCCAGGGAGGTGGTGGAAGCCCCATCCCTGGAGGTTTCTAAGACCAGGCTGGTTGGGATTCTGAGCAACTTGGTCTAGAGTGAGATGTCCTTGCCCATAGCAGGGAGGTTGGAGCTAGATGATCTCTGAGGTCCCTTGCAGTCCTGATGGTTCCATGACTCTATGATTGATTCTGTGACTTCCCTGGACAGCCCATTCCACTGCACAATGACTCTTTTAGTAAAGACTTTTTTTTTTCCTAATATTTGATCTAAACCTCCCCTGGTGAAACTTGAGGCCACAAATGCATTGCTGCAGATTAGCTTCCACAATTCAGATGTGGAACAACCTAGAAGTGACCATGTCAATAAACTAGGTATGAAAATATGTAAGTTCTCCTCAGTGAATTCTCTTCTTTGGGATGTACACACAAAGTTTCACTGCAGCTGAACAAGCTGTAATTTCTGGTCTAAAACAGCTGGCTGGCCACCTTAAAATGACAGAGCTGGTTCTGAGGTCCAGAGTGAGAGACAGGTGGAGGCTAAAACAGTCTAAAACTGATAACCAAGAATAAGCTTCCATCTTAACCATCAGTCTGCAGTAAAAGCACATATTGAATCCTACCAAAATGGGCAAAATGTTTCTTACTTTTAATATTTCATAGAATCATAGAATCAGTCAGGGTTGGAAGAGATCAAAAGGATCATCTGCTTCCAACTCCCCTGCCATGGGCAGGGACACCCTACCCTAGAGCAGGCTGCCCACAGTCTCATCCAGCTTGGCCTTAAACACCTCCAGCAATGGGGCCTCAACCACCTCCCTGGGCAACCCATTCCAGCCTCTCACCACTCTCATGCTCAACAACTTCTTCCTCACATCCAGCCTGAATCTACCCAGCTCCAGCTTTGCTCCATTCCCCCCAGTCCTGGCACTCCTTGATAGTCCTTCCCCAGCTTTTTTGTAGGCCCCCTTCAGATCCTGGAAGGCCACAAGAAGGTCACCTGGGAGCCTCCTCTTCTCCAGACAGAACAGCCTCCCCTCAGGAAGCTGTAGAGAACAATGAGGTTTCCTCTCAGCCTCCTCTTCCTCAAACTAACCATCCCCAGCTCCCTCAGTTCCTCCCCATAAGATTTATTCTCCAGGCCCTTCTGCAGACTCGTTGCTGTCCTCTGGACCTGCTCCAGCACCTCTACATCTCTCTTGTATTGCAGTGCCCAAATCTGAGCACAATACTCAAGGTGTGGCCTCAGCAAAGCTGAGTCCAAGGGGACAATCACATTTCTGCTCCTGCTGGCCCCAGCATTTTTAATCCCAGCCAGGATGCCATTGGCCACCTAAGGCACACTGCTGGCTCATATTCAGCTGCCTGGCTATTACAGCCCCCAGATCCCTTTCTGCCAGACAGCTCTCCAGCCACACTGCCTCAAGCCTGGGGTTGTTGTGACCCAAGAGGAGCGACAACACAGTTCAGCAGCACAGACTCTAGTAAGCTGCATACACTACTGATTATTTGTCTGGAGGGAACCTGCACCCCACAAAGTGTGAGATGTGCTGCAAGGCTATCACCTGCCTTCATGCAGTACCTGAGTGGTAGAATCCCCTGAATGACAAGCTGAGTGGAGGATAATTTGTTTCCTTCTTTTCCCAGCCAGTTTACTCATGCAGGAGCTTGGAAGAATCTGTTTTAAACACTGATGGCTTAGTGAATAAATAGTGACAGTGTACCCTGGTATTAATGCAATATCTGGTTTATAATCACAATTTGTTAGAAACCCTGCAATACCTCATTTTAATCATTAGCATGAAACCCTGCTCATGTTGAGATACCTCATTAGAATGGTTGGCAACTTGTCTTTGATTGAAATGATTCTTCTTTGGAGATGAATGACATTGCCTGAATGCGTTCTGTCAGATCTTGATGGTTAATTAGATTGATTTTAACAGAATAGTCAACCACACAAAATGCAGCTCATTAAAGAACGTATTTGACAAGAAAGTAAATTGATCATCAGGCTCTCATTGATATGAAGATGAAGTAGAGGCACTACCAGCAGGTCTCACCCAACGTAACCAGCCACAGTTCAACAAGTGTCAACGGCACTAAGGAGCTGCACTTTTGAAAAGTGCCCTCCTGGAAGGTTAACTTCTTTATACAGCAAAGTAAATGAAGATTGATAGTTACAAGGAATAGCAGCAAGAGGATCTTAGAATCATAGAATCAGTCAGGGTTGGAAGGGATCACAAGGATCATCTAGTTCCAACCCCCCCCTTAAACACCTTCAAGGGATGGGGCCTCAACCACCTCCCTGGGCAACCCATTCCAGTCTCTCACCACTCTCATGCTCAGCAACTTCCTCCTCACTTTCACTCTGAATCTCTACACCTCCATTCCCCCCAGTCCTGTCACTCCCTCAGAGCCAAAAAGTCCCTCCACAGCTGTTTTTGTAGCCCCCCTTCAGAACCTGAAAGGCCACAGGAAGGTCACCCCTGAGCCTCCTCTTCTGCAGGCTGCACACCCCCAGCTCCCTCAGCCTCTCCTCACAGGGCTGTGCTCCAGGCCCCTCACCAGCTTTGTCATCCTTCTCTGGACACCTTCCAGCACCTCAACATCTCTCTTGAATTGAGGAGCCCAGAACTGGACACAGCACTCAAGGTGTGGCCTGACCAGTGCTGAGTACAGGGGAAGAATAACCTCCCTTGTCCTACTGGCCACACTGCTCCTGATGCAGGCCAGGATGCCATTGGCTCTCTTGGCCACCTGGGCACACTGCTGGCTCATCTTCAGCTACTATCTACCAGCACCCTCCAGTCCCTCTCTGCCTGGCTTCTCTCCAGCCACTCAGTCCCAGCCTGTAGCACAGCTTGGGGTTGTTGTGGCCAAAGTGTAGAGCCCTTCACGTGGCCTTGTTAAATCTCATCCCATGGCCTCTGCTCACCCATCCAGCCTGTCCAGGTCCCTCTGCAGGGCTCTCCTACCCTCCAACAGCTCCACACCTGCTCCTAGCTTGGTGTCATCTGCAAACTTACTGATGCTGGACTCAATTCTCTGTGTCCCACATTGGACATGAAAGTGCAACAAAATAGCCTCCTACTAGGAAAACAACAACAACAAAATTAGGATAAATGGCTACAGAAAGGACTAATGGCTAAAGAAAGCTATGCAGGCCCTGCTAATCAGCACCCATAATGAAAAGAGAGGACAGTACTTAAATAACTGGATAAACAATGACCAGAAAGCAAGGCAAAGCTCTTGACAGCACCAAAACTGATGAACACTTCAGAAAGGATAGTGCAGATCAGGTACAGAATGTTTAAATGAGTGAGACAGTGATTCAACTGAGCAAACCTTCTTCATTCTCATGGCTTATAAAGAGCAACAGAGCCCTAAAACTGAATTATCACTTCAGTGCTCACTTTGGGCCCATAGGCTGGTATCATTAATGGGGATTAAATTATTCCTGCATAGGAACAGATGCCTGCGTCGTGCACAGCTCAGTAAGTGGGGCAGCACATACATGAACCAGCCAGGGAATCATATTTCAGGCAATTGGAGATTATGGCAGACAGCTGCATGTGTCAGGGGACCCCTGAGACAGAAACACAGCTTTGATCATCAATCTTTTCATCATTCTTGTAGTGTAGATTGAATGCAGATAATCGGGGGGAGGGGGGGGTCATTTCCCCTTGAAACAGAATGCTAAGGAAACAACTGCCTTTGACAGATATGCTGTCTGCTGCTCTGCTAGAATTCATCTCTGTAGGTTTCTGAAACCTCTGACTGCTTCATGTCATGTTTCCTTCCTTCCTGAGCAGTTTATGTCCTAAACATGGGTTTCTTACACTGAGCATGTAGGCTACCATTTCTACCTATGTGTAAGGATATCACACCTGCCACATTACAAAATGGTATTTTCAACCACAGAAAAGACCTCTGAGATCATCAAGTCCAGCCTATAACCTAAGACCAGGATGTCAGCTAAACCATGCCACCAAGTGCCACATGCAATCTCTTCTTAAAGACCTCCAGGGATGATGACTCCACCATCTCCCTGGGCAGTCCATTTCAGTCTCTAATTACCCTTTCTGTGAGGAAATGCTCCCTAACATCCAACCTAAATCTCCTCTGGCACAGCTTCGGGCCATGACCTCTTGTCCTGTCACAGGTTGCCTGGGAGCAGAGCCTGACCCCCATCTGACTGCAGCTTCCCTTCAGGTAGTTGTAGAGAGCGATAAGGTCCCCTTAAGGTCTCCAGGCTAAGCACCCCTGGCTCCCTCAGCCTCTTCTCATCAAGCTTTCCCTCCAACCTACTCACCAGTCTCATCACTCTCCTCTGGACCTGTTCCAGCACCTCATTAACCTTCTTGAAGCAAGGGGCCCAGCGACGCACACAATGCTCAAGGTGAAATCTCACCAGTGCCAGCACAAGGGCAGAATGACATCCCTAGTCCTGCTGGCCACACCATTCCTGATACAAGCCAAGATACCATTGGCCTTCCCTGCCAGCTGGACACACTGCTGGCTCCTGTTCAGCCAGTTGTCACCCAGCACTGCCAGGTCCCTCTCAGCCAGGCTGCTCTCCAGCCACTCATCACCCAAAGATCCAGAGTCTTAATTTCAACCTACTGATGCAGAAACATGAGTTATCAAAGAAAGAACTAGCATGTTGGCAGTGTCATAGGAGTACAATGCCCATGTTTTGGCTCTAGGAACAAAAGGACCTCTCTTTGCTGAAGTTAAATAAGGATTACAATTGGCACAGAGCAGAAAATCTATTGAGTCACTAATGAAGGGAGAGATTATGTAATTAGTAATTGGGAAAATTCATTGTTTTAGTGATGCTGTAGGCCAGTTTCACTGTGCAGGGGCATGTCACAGAGGTCAGGAAGCTGGTTCCTGTGACTATACATTGTCACCTTAATGGACAACACATTGCCCCTACAGAATTCAGGTCAAAAGGGGAAAAGCTCTATTTTCACAGCTTGAAGGAACATCACTGCTAAAGACTAGGCTTTTTTTCCCAGCTCTCCTACTGAGCCTCTGCAGAGTAAAGCTCAAATGAGGGGAAGAGAGGGAGCATTCAAGGGTTGATAGTAAGTGCGAAGGAAGAGTTGCTTCTGTAACATCCCTGAGCTATTTTTCATAGGGGTCTTAAGCTGGTCTGCTATTTCTGAGCTCAAAAATGCCATATGACAAACCAACAGGCAAACAGAACTAATTGGAATCAAACAAATGTAAAGGGGCAAAATTTATTACTGCTAGGCAGGACTTGGCTCTGATGTGCTGCACTTTGCTGTACCTAGCATGGAGGTCCTACAACTTCATCTACTTCGTGTAAAATGCAGTAGTCTGCTTTGAAAGGTCACAACCAGGCCAAGTCACCCTGTTGTCTTACCCTAGTCAATCACTGTCATACCTGATACTATAAAATATCAACTGCTGCTGGTGCTTCATTGATTATTTGCTTAGAGGCAAAGCAGGAAGAATAAGGGAGATCAGATCCAAAACCACACTGAAGTAATTTGGAGGTTGAAGTCACCCCCCAAAAGAATTAATATCTCCCTTCTCTTCTGTCAGACATGCACTCTAGGTAGCTGTTGCTGAAAAACTACCAGTTTTAAATCAGAACTAGATTTGTCTGCTCATCTGACTCTGCCACTACACACACTCCTAACCACAAAATGAACTGTGGCAAGATGCTCTGGGAATTGACAGAAATAAAAGCCTCCCATAATTTTACAACAAGTCTCCCAGTTACTCCTAGATTTAAATGCATGTTTTAAAGAAGGGGAAGGAGGGGGAGGAATCCTGCATATTGTAAAGTGAGGTTGTAGAATATCAGTGTGCATTCAGGTGGAAAGAGATAACTTACAGACTGCAGTGAGCAATGTGCACTTTCCTCACTGCAGAACTCATGCTGAAAGATAGTGAAGGCAGTGTATATATAAGAAGACCAAAGCACTGCTGATTGCAGCATGTGCTCTGAGGGATTGATCTTCTGCCATGCTACTGAGCACAGAATCATAGAAAACATCCACTTGGAAGAGAACTCAAAGGTCATCCAGTCCAGCTTCTGACCCAGCACCAAAGGGTCAACACCAAACCATGTCCCTCAGCACCAGGTCCACACATTGCTTAAACACCTCCAAGGGCAGCAACTCCACCACTGCTCTGGGCAGACCACTGCAAGGTCTGCTGACCCTCTTCAAGAAGAATTATCTCCTAGCATCCAGTGTGAACCTCCCCTGATGAAGCTTAAAACCAATTCTTCTAGCCCTGAGGGTTGCTGGGAATCTGAGTTTACAAAAGATGCAGGTAAGGGCTTCTGAGCAGTAGCTGGATGTTCTCTCTGACCTTCTGATCTGCAGTTCTTAACCACAGTAAAATAACAGCAAGAGCTGGGCACACTGCTGCCTCACCTTCAGCTGGTTGTCACCCAGCACTGCCAGGTCCCTCTCAGCCAGACTGCTCTCCAGCCACTCATCCCCCAAAGATCCAGAGTCTTCATTTAAACCTACTGATGCAGGAGCAAGAGTTATCAAAGTGAGAACTATCATGTTGGCAATGTCATAGAAGTACAATGCCCATGTTTTGGCTCTAGGAACAAAAGGGTTTCTCTTTGCTGAAGAAAGGGGGAATACAGTGAAAATTCAGACTGGTACTACAGCATTACACACGTGGCAGATAGCTCCAGCCTAGAGACAAAAGCACTGCTGTGTGTTTCAGAAGAATCCTGCCTGATGTATTGGCTGACAGTCGACTGAACATGAGTTAGCAGTGCCCAGATGGCCAAGAAAGCCAGTGGCATCCTGGCTTGGATTAGAAACACTGTGGCCAGCAGGAGCAGGGTGGTGGTCATCCTTCTATGCTCAGCACTGGGGAGGCCACATCTTGAATATTGTGTTTAGTGTTGACCCTTCCATGCTGGGTGGAGGGTTGGGCTGGATGACCTTTGTGATCACTTCCAACTAAAGTGTATTCTGCCATCCTGTGACTGCTCCTGTGCATGATAACTGTCCCTGCTTCTCAGTGCAGCCCTGCAAGAGGAGGCAATGTTGACAACATGCATGAAGGGAAAGAGATCAGACTTGATTAGCTAAATGACCATCAGATGCTCTGTTCCCTTGCACACATACAGTGCTATGTTCATTGGTACTATGAGTGTAGCAACACATGAAAGTATCATTTTTTAAGGTCCTTTTCTCAGGAAAATTCTTATCACCTTACCTGGAAACAAAAGCAGCTTTCTATTACCATTGTTTCCAGCTGTCATTAAGATGTCTCAGCAAGCTCCTGATGAGCCATGAAATATTATCACAAGATAGAAATCAGATTAATGGAATTGCTTAGGTTTGTGCTGAAAAATTAGATAACCTAATTTGTACTTCAGTTTCCAAGGCACCTATTTGTTATCCGAGTAATTTACCACAATCTTTCATCATTTAAGTCCTTTTCCTTGCTGAAGATTTAATTAGATTCCTTTTCTGTCTCACAAGTGATTTTAGTAAACCATTTCAGGCAGTCCCAACAATCACACAACCCCCCCAAGCAGAGAAGAGAAATCAATCGTTTCCATGCCTGTTCAGTAAAAGAAAGCAGCATCCTCTGATAGCTGCAAACAAGATGGAATTTGAGCCACAAATGTTTCCCAGTCAAGCATGAAACCAGCACTGGTATCCTGCTGGTAAGCAGCCTTGCAGCCTGAGATTGACCAGTGGCAGAACACATCCAGGGTCAGACCTTTTGAAAACGATTTGCCCTAAAGCAAGCCCATAAATAAACAATGTAACGTGGGGCAGGCTCCTGCATTTCCCCTCTGGTAATAAGCACGATGTGAGAGGGCAGCTGCTATCGAAGCACGATGAGCTCAGCTCAGGAAGTTCCCATTTATTTATTTGCCTGTGATTTCTTTTTCTATTGCACATTATCAAGTTTCACTAAACTGCCTGATGAATGTGTCTCTAAATTAGCCTGAAGCCTACACCTCCTTGCTTTCACAGAGGTCGGTGTAAACCTCTCATTAAATTCAGCAGGGATAAGTTTGGGTCCAGAATAAGTAACCTTTCCTTACTTGCCTTGTTTGCTGTCTTCAGTTCACCTTGATCTAACCTTAATTACACAGTAACTTAATATTATCCTTCCTATTCACACAACCAAGTAATTGCCCTCTTTCTCTCATCTCTGCTATTTTTAACACACCCTTTGTTGTTTTTTGAATACTAATGCAAACATTGATACCAATCACACAGTATGCAAACAGGCTACTGGACTTGCACCTAACAGCTGCTAGAGGAGCTGTCATACCTGGGGACCTGGGGGACAAAATGTCATTTCCTACATCTTTACATGGTACCTGGCACACTGGGCCCCCGCTGTGATGGATTTTACCACCTCTGCTTAGGGAACTTCCTTCTAAATTCTCATTATTTTAGTTTGTGAGCATCTCAGGGTCCTTTATATATCATTTCCAATCTGTGTGAGCTAAGGAATCATGGAATCGTAGAATCAGGCAGGGTTGGAAGGGACCACAAGGAGCAGCCAGTTCCAAACCCTCTGCCATGGGCAGGGACACCCTACCCTAGAGCAGGCTGCCCACAGCCTCAGCCAGCCTGGCCTTAAACACCTTCAGGGATGGGGCCTCAACCACCTACCTGGGCAACCCATTCCAGGCTCTCACCATTCTCATGCTCAACAACTTCCTCCTCACTTCCACTCTGAATGTCCCCACCTCCAGCTTTGCTCCATTCCCCCTAGTCCTGGCACCCCCTGACAGCCTAAAAAGTCCCTCCCCAGCTCTTTCGTATGCCCCCTTCAGATCCTGGAAGGCCACAAGAAGGTCACCTGGGAGCCTCCTCTTATCCAGCCTGCACAGCCCCAACTCTTTCAGGCTGTGCTTACAGCAGAGCTGCTGCAGCCTCTCAGCATCCTCGTGGCCCTGCTCTGGACATGCTCCAGCATCTCCACATCCCTCTTGTCCCAGGGGCTCCAGAGCTGGATGCAGGACTCCAGGTGGGGTCTCACCAGAGTGCAGTAGAGGAGGAGAATCACCTCCCTGGCCCTGCTGTCCACACTTCTCCTGATGCAGCCCAGGCTCTGCTTGGCTTTCTGGGCTGCAAGTGCACACTGCTGGCTTATGTTAAGCTTCTCATCCATCAGCACCCCCAAGTCCCTCTCCTCAGAGCTACTTTCCAGCCGCTCACTGCCCAGTCTGGATTTGTGCTTGGGACTGCCTCGACCCAGCTGCAGGACCTTGCACTTGGTCTTTTTGAACCTCCTGAGCTTGGCTTGTGCCCACCTCTGCAGCCTGTCCAGGTCCCTCTGGAGGGATCCTGCCCTCCAGCCTGTCGGCTGCACTACACAGCTTGGTGTGGGCAGCAAACTTGCTGAGGCTGCACTCAATGCCTCTGTCCATGGTACCAACCAAGATGCTGAACAAGACTGGTCCCAGGACTGATCCCTGAGGGACTCTGCTTGTTGTTGGCCTCTACTTGGCCATGGACCCGTTGACAGCCTCTCTTTGGGTGTGGCCATCAAGCCAGTCCTTTATCCATCTTGTGGTCCAACCATCAAACCCATGTGTCCTCAGCATGGAGACCAGGTTGTGGTGAGGGACAGTGTCAAAGGAAGCTGCTGCTGTTCATGGAGACTAAGAAAAGGAGGAATATTTCACAGAGTCACAGAACTGACCAGGGTGGAAAAGACCTCTGGGATCACTGAGTTCAACCTATCACCTAACCTTTCCAATTAACTAATCCACGGCACTAAGTGCTTCATCCAGCCTCCTTTCAAACACCTCCAGGGAGGGTGACTCCACCATTTATTTTCACTTCAGAGCAAGAACCATTTATGTCCCATTGATAGAATTTCTTTCCACTGGAAGGAAACAATTGTAAGCAAATTAAATGAAAAGTCAAAGTCAATTTGACTCCATTTGAGTTCCATTTGAACACCTATGGAGTAGCTCTGGATTATGACTGTTTTGCATTTTTCCTCTGCACCCATCTGTCAAGGTCTGGATTATCTTTGTTGATTTGAACATGGGAGAGATAAAATCATAGAATCATAGAATCAACGAGGTTGGAAGAGACCTCCAAGATCATCCAGTCCAACCTAGCACCCAGCCCTGGCACTAAGTGCCCCATCCAGGCTTTTCTTGAACACCTCCAGGGATGGTGACTCCACCACCTCCCTGGGCAGCCCATTCCAATGGCAAATCACTCCATCCACTCATCCATCCATCCATCCATCCACCCACCCATCCACTCATCCATCCATCCATCCATTCACCCATCCATCCATCCATCCATCCATTCACCCATCCATCCACTCATTCATCCATCCATCTATCCCTCCACTCACTCACCCATCCATCCACCCATCAATCCACCCATTCATCCATTCATGATTTAGACTCTCACAGCATCAAACATAACAACAGTTATGCAGGCTGCTTCTTTCATACCCCATCTTTAGGTGCTTAACTCTGCCTTGTCAGGTGCAGAAATCTTAGGCACATATGCTGGTTGCATCAGGATGGATAAATCAAGTCTCTTCAACAATCCCTTGAGCTCATTCTCTGAGGTTTGCTGGAGTCTCACATTTAACGAGAACAAGGCATGCATGGAGTGTTGCTTCCACTATGCTCTTGCTTAACATTCAGAGGGTTTTGGACTGTTTCAGAAAGACTGGCCTATGAAAGGCACTTGTCTTCACATTGAGTACCAACATACTTAACCCTTTCATCTGTGCTTTAACCCTACTGTGTGCAGTTCTGGAGCCCCCAACACAAGAAGGACATGGAACTGTTGGAGTAAGTCCAGAGGAGGCCACAAAGATGCTCAGAGCGCTGCAGCAGCTCTGCTATGAGGACAGGCTATGAGAGTTGGGGCTCCTCAGCCTGGAGAAGAGAAGGCTTCCAGGAGACCTTGTAGAAGCCTTCCAGTATCTGAAGTGGGCTACAGGGAGGCTGAGGAGGGGCTATTTACAAGGTGTTGTAATGACAGATGAGGAGTAATGGGTTTAAACTGGCAGAGGGGAGATTTAAATTAGTTGTTAGGAAGAAGTTCTTTGCAGCGAGGGTGGTGAGACACTGGCAGAGATTGCCCAGGGAGGTTGTGGCTGCTCCCTCCCTGGAGGTGTTCAAGGCCAGGTTGGATAAGGCCTTGAGTGACCTGTTCTAGTGGGAGGTGTCTCTGCCTATGGCAGGGGGTTCCAACTGGATGGTCTTGGAGGCTCCTTCCAATCTAACCATTCTGATTCTATGATCTTGGGTGGAGTTGATTCAGATGACAGGGGGGAAAAAAGCAGTACTCAGGGCAGTTTGATGACCAGCGTGGGTGAGCTGCAGGTGCAGCCTGCAGGGGCTTGTCCACACTCTACAAGAAATTGGTGAGTGTTGATCTGCTGAGCTTCATATTGTCCTGCTAACAGTCAGCCTTCCAGCCCTGCTATAAATTAAATAAAAGTGAATGTGTCCTGGCAGCAGAATGGCAGCTAACAATAAATTGTGACTTGGAATCAGGCTATGATCATTACAGCAAGTATCATGGCTGATGTAGAGCAAAGGATTTTGGTAAAGGCTGTAATACCTTCTCCTCCAGGAATGCTCAAGTGCTGTACTGCCATCACCACGATTTATGGGCTATATTAGCACTCTGTTCATGAGCTTCACACTCTCCAGAAACTTCTGGAATTGGGAAGGAGGAAAGATGCTCATAAAATAACAATATATTCAGCATGCTGTTCACTAGGATCAGAAAGCAATCTGCAGAGGTCTGCCTGCTGACAAGGAATACTGTTTTAAAAATCACAGTAGCTGTCAAACTTATTCCTCTCTACCATCCAGGACACAAGGCCAATTTACAGAAGGACTTTGAACAGTCATCAATCACCCAACACACCTGATGGGCACATGAGACAAGAGGATAGCCTGGGCAAGCATTTCAGGCAGCTTGATGATTCAAGCTTCAGAAAAAGCACAAGTGGTAGAAAGGCTGCTGATCTATACATGAAAGTTAGAGGTTTCCTCACATGCTGGGTAACAGCTCTACCTCCTGCTTTAATCCTTTTGCTCTTTTCCAACCTTCTGATGCACCAGGACTCAGTTGCAGCTTTGCCTGAAGTCAAAGCTGAGGCTCCCCCAGGAAGGTACTTGTCACATCTCCATGTGAAAGAGGATGTCTCTAGAAAGACTCTGCTCCCTACCATGCTGCAGGAGATATTAGAAAGTCCTAGGGGAGGTTTCAGCCTATGGCTCCCTGCAGAGGAGCATCACATTCTTTGGTCAGCACAGAGGCTGGTGTGCTTCTCAGCTAGTCAAAAATCCAATACTTGTATTGCATTTACCTTATCTTGGCCGTTCAGTGTCACATCCCACATTCTTAACCTCCACAGTGACTTGCTGCTTTTCATTTTCTCCATTAAAACCTTTCTTTTTTCGTTCAGATCCAGATAAACCCAAAATTTGCCTGGAAAATCCACTGTCAGTAAGCAAGACTTATAGAAAAAGAGCATGTTCAGGGGTTAAAGCCATTTCTACATCAGAGATCATATCACTAAAGCTAGGAAACTCAGGTGAATTCTCCTCCAATTGCTTTCCTTTTTTAGTTTGTTTTTACTTTTTAATACTGCTTTCCTCTGAAATATTACTGTCATCACTCCTTCAGCCTCATAATGCTTTCTTTGGTACTCCTGCTCTTAATCCATACACCGCTCCCTGGGACTCCTTCCCTATAGCCAGGAGAGGAATCATAGAATCAACCAGGTTGGAAGGCACCTTCAAGATCATCCAGGCCAGTCTATCACCCAGCCCTGCCAAATCAACTAGTCCATGGCACTAAGTGCCTCAGCCAGGCTTTGCTTCAACACCTCCAGGGATGGTGGCTCCACCACCCCCCTGAACAGCCCATTCCAATGCCAATCACTCTCTCTGACAACAACTTCCTCCTAACATCCAGCCTAGACCTCCCCTGCCACACCTTGAGACTGTGTCCCCTTGTTCTGTTGCTACTTGCCTGGCAGAAGAGACCATATATCCAGGAGAGGACAAAATCTTGTAGTGCACAAGTAAGGAATGCTCCAGATCTCCAACAATATTCCTCAGCACATCTTGCAAAGTCTTAAGCATAAAACATCTCAATAAGCTTTCTTTAACCATCTTTTGGAAATGTCCTCACATGCAAGGCAGGAGCAAATGTATCACTACACACAGGGGCTGGGAAAGTGGATGCCAATTAGTTGCAGATTCAAGAGAGATGCTGAGGTGCTGGAAGGTGTCCAGAGAAGGGCAACAAAGCTGGTGAGGGGCCTGGAACACAGCACTGTGAGGAGAGGTTGAGGGAGCTGGGGGTGTGCAGCCTGGAGAAGAGGAGGCTCAGGGGGGACCTCATTGCTGTCTACAGCATCCAGTCCAACCTAGCACCCAGCCCTAGCCAATCAACGAGACCATGGCACTAAGTGCCTCAGCCAGGCTTTGCTTCAACACCTCCAGGGACAATGACTCCACCCCCTCCCTGGGCAGCCCATTCCAATGCCAATCGCTCTCTCTGTGAAGAACTTCCTCACAACATTCAACCTAGACTTCCCCCAGCACAACATAAGTCTGTGTCCCCTTGTTCTATTGCTGCTTGTCTGGGAGAAGAGGCCAACCCCCACCTGGCTACAATGTCCCTTCAGGTACTTGTAGACAGCAATGAGGTCCCCCCTGAGCCTCCTCTTCTCTAGGCTAAACACCCCCAGCTCCCTCAGCCTCTCCTCACAGGGCTGTGCTCCAGAGTTCCAAGTAGGAGGACAAACAAATATTTCAGCCACAACTGTAAAATATTCAGCAAATAAGTTTCAATCCTGGACCAGCTGAGGGAAAAGGAGGGGGGGGGGGGGGAAATAGGAAGAAAGCAACAGATTTAGTATTGAATAATAATGGTTCAGAATTATTTAATGCATTGTTTTGACAGACTTCACATCATAACAGTAAAAGTAGACCATCTCAATAATAAAACATAGGAAGAGACAGAAACACAGCAGAGCAACAAAGAACATAATGGAAGATATTTGAAGGTATTTTGACAATATTTTTTTTTCCCTTTAAACAAAAGAATTTAGGTAAATTTGTAAACTGCCTTGAATACATTCATGAGATTGAGTACTGTGTCCAGTTCTGGGCCCCTCAATTCAAGAAAGATGTTGAGGTGCTGGAACATGTCCAGAGAAGGGCAACAAAGCTGGTGAGGGGCCTGGAACACAAACCCTATGAGGAGAGGCTGAGGGAGCTGAGGGTGTGCAGCCTGGAGAAGAGGAGGCTCAGGGGAGATCTTATTACAGTCTACAACTACCTGAAGGGGCATTGTAGCCAGGTAGGGGGGGGCCTCTTCTCCCAGGCAAGCAGCAACAGAACAAGGGGACACAGTCTCAAGTTGTGCCAGGGTAGGTATAGGCTGGATGTTAGGAAGAAGTTCTTCACAGAGAGTGATTTCCCATTGGAATGGGCTGCCCAGGGAGGGGGTGGAGTCACTGTCCCTGGAGGTGTTGAAGCAAAGCCTGGCTGAGGCACTTAGTGCCATGGTCTGGTTGATTGGATAGGGCTGGGTGCTAGGTTGGACTGGATGATCTTGGAGGTCTCTTCCAACATGGCTGATTCTATGATTCTATGATTCTATGTGGGAAAACAACAGAAAATACTGCTAAGATTAGATTAACTCTTTGAACGACACCAGCAGTAGCAGAAGGTGGTCATGGAAAATACTGGATAGTAAATTTGGGCTAATGGCTCTCATGAGATCACCAGGGTCAGTGGACAGCATCCCTTGAACTCCTGTAAGATGAAGAGATGTTTGACTAGCAGTGGGAGGCTGGGGCACAGCTTTTATTAGAAAGTAAATGCATTTCTAGTTAAAGGGGTTGGCAGTGGAAATCTTTGGAACTTGAAATAAGGCTGTCTGAACAAATCACTAAGTGTAAAAATGCCTGCAGACTCAAGGTGGCTTCAGTCAGCTAACATTTGCATCTCAAACTGTGATGTAACGTAACTATCTGCTGTTTAATATCCAAATTCTGAACACACTCCAATATATGCATCTAATAGCCCATAACTGTCTAAACTGCCCATCTTGCAGATCTGCAGGACTCACCATGCTGTCCACTAAATCCTCAGCTGACCCTCTCTCCATTTCTCATGCCAGCCAGCCAGATGCTGCCCCACTGCATAGGGAGCTGTAGTGGTTCTGGGCATCACCTGCCACCCCCCACACACAAGGATTCAGCCAGACTAAATTCAGCCAGCTGGAAGTTAAAGGATGAAACTTTATAATCACAGTTTAGCACAAATTACAAGCATACATATACAGTATATTACAAGCTGGATGAGGCTCTGGCCAGCCTGATCTAGGGTAGGGTGTCCCTGCCCATGGCAGGGGGGTTGGAATTAGATGATCCTTGTGGTCCCTTCCAACCCTGACTGATTCTATGATTCTAAGTATTTACAACTATGTAGAATCAACCAGGTTGGAAGAGACCTCCAAGATCATCCAGTCCAACCTAGCACCCAGCCCTAGCCAGTCAACTAGACCATGGCACTAAGTGCCTCAGCCAGGCTTTGCTTCAACACCTCCAGGGACAGTGACTCCACCACCTCCCTGGGCAGCCCGTTCCAATGCCAATCACTCTCTCTGCCAACAACTTCCTCCTAACATCCAGCCTAGACTTCCCCTGGCACAACTTGAGACTGTGTCCCCTTGTTCTGTTGCTGCTTGCCTGGCAGAAGAGACCAACCCCCACCTGGCTACAATGTCCCTTCAGGTAGTTATATGTATAGTTATATGCAAGTTAGAAGTAATATAGAAATACAAGATCCCTCACAGCAGAGTGCTCATGAGGGGCTCCCAATCACCCTTCCACCTTCTTTCCACCCCCACCCTTATCTCAGAATCTCCCTTACATGCAAGGTGAGCTGAAAAGGTCAGCAGGAGGTGTTAGAAGCAGAATGATTAGTTGGAAGATGTGCAGGGTCGGCAGAAGAGTCAATATAGTAAAAGCAAGGCAGAGACTGACTTGTCTCTGTTTGTGTCCTTGCTTTTGTATGTCCCAGCAGAATGAATGAGTAATCTAGACATCACCATATTTTTCTTTTCACAGCCAATAATCTAATTTCTCTCATTAAAATATTCCAATTAGCCTCCAACCAGCACAGGAGCCTTGAATCACAGAATCAGTCAGGTTGGAAATGACCTTCGAGATCATCAAGTCCAATCTATCACCCAACATTATCTAATCAACTGAACCATGGCACTAAATGCCTCATCCAGTCTCCTCTTAAACACCTTCAGGGATAGTGATTCCACCACCTCCCCGGGCAGCCCATTCCCTCTCCTTGTGAAGGACCTTTTCCTAACATCCAGCCTAAACCTGTTCTGGTGCAGCTTGAGCCTGTCCTCTTGTTCTGTCACTGGTTGCCTGGGAGATCATGACCCTCTGACTGCGATCAACCAAGCAATTCCTCACCACTGAACAGTCCACCCATCAAATCTGTATCTTAGAGAGAAGGATGCTGCAGGACACCATGTCAAAGGCCTTATGGAAATCCAGATAGGTAATGTCCATAGCCCATTCCAATGCCAATCACTCTGCCTGGGAAGAACTTCTTCCTAACATCCAGCCTAAACTTGTCCTGACACAGCTTGAGGCTGTGTCCTCTTATTCTGTTGCTGCTTGCCTGGGAGAAGAGACCAACCCCCACCTGGCTACAGCCTTCTTTCAGGTAGTTGTTAACAGCAATAAAGTTTCCCCTGAGCCTCCTCTTCTCCAGGCTGCACAATCCCAGCTCCCTCAGCCTCTCCTCATAGATCTTGTGCTCCAGACCCTTCACCCAGCTCAAGCTGATTAGCCCAACCAGAGGCAGGAGAACTTACACAGCTGGGAAATATGCAGCAACCAGGATTCCCTATTAATACATAAGTAGATATTTATCCCACTTTGAGCTTATCCAAGTGTAGAAAAGGACAGCCTGTCTGGCACTCCCTTTGCCAGGAGCAAGTAGCATTGAAATGGATAGAATCATAGAATCATAGAATCAGACAGGTTGGAAGAGACCTCCAAGATCATCCAGTCCAACCTATCTCCCAGCCCTAACCAATCAACCAGACCATGGCACTAAGTGCCTCAGCCAGGCTTTTCTTGAAGACCCCCAGGGACGGTGCCTCCACCACCTCCCTGGGCAGCCCATTCCAATGGAAAATCACTCTCACTGTGAAGAACTTCTTCCTAATATCCAGCCTATACCTACCCTGGCACAACTTGAGACTGTGTCCCCTTGTTCTATTGCTGGTTGCCTAGAACAAGGGGACACAGTCTCAAGTTGTGCCAGGATGTTAGGAAAGAGAGGAACGTGGGGAAAATAAACATATGGTTAGTAGGGATATTAATGGGCAACAACAGGAATTTGGCCACGGAGCAGGTATGAATGAGGAAGAGTCAGTGAAAGAATTACCTGAGCTGCTGAACCAGGAGGGATAGCAGGCAGACAGAGAACATGCAGGCACACAGGTGAGGAGCACAACAGAGCAGGGTAGGAAGCTACCACACACTCACCAAAATCATATAAGATCAAGGGTGACTTGGGAGAAGCTGTGGGCAGTGAAAGGCACAACATTCAAATGTCTGTGCTCTGGTTTCCACAGCTATGTATACTTGGCCCATACCAAGCAGCTTTTCCTCAAACTGGTGTTACACATCCTTTATTCTTGGAGACAGGCAGGGCCCAGAGGTGGCACTGATATTAACACCGTGCTTGTAGTTTGCCAGGGCACAGCACTTAGCACCCTAACAGAGTTTTCCCCCAACAGACCTTGTCTTCTGACTAAGTCATTTTACTGCTTCCAGGACCATGATAGAGGTGTGGATGTTTTTGGACAGCATATGACACAGTTCAGCAAATTCTCCATCACTTTGTGGATGCAAAGTGACAGCAGTGGCTGTGCTACACTGCTTGAAGAGATGAAGCTGAGTTCTAGAGGAGCCAGTGAAAGCAAAGCTTGGATATCAATAGAGGTGGCTGACCTAGCAGTAAAGGGATAAGACAGCAGGAAGTTAAGTCAATCTGAGTCTAAAATGCAACGTCTCTGTGAAATAAAGGACAGAACAGGCTAACAAATGCAATGAAAGCATAACAAAGGCTCCATAGGATGTCTTTTAAAACAGCTTCTGTGTCTGCACTCCTGGGTTCAAAGAACCCTACCCTATGCAGCAAGAGAAAGAAGACTGAGAAGTGCTGAACTAGAAAAGCCCTGAGAGCATCATCTTCAGACTTTTCCGTATCTCAGAAGAGGGCACTGTGGGATGGAGAGCTATTAAACACGAGAAAATTCAGCCCAGGATCGCTGTCACCATGTGATTTGTAATTAACTCCTTCTTTTGTTTTTTACCCAGAGAATTGTGTGTGATCTCTCTGCACAAATGCCTGAGCATTCAATTGCAGAGCTTGCTCATTTGCTGCCTTTTGACATATCACCATTCCCAACCACAGAGAGGTTTACAGCTGCTGAGGGGATTTATTCCTAAGGGGAACATCGTAAAGGGAACATCTTTTCCTTTGGGGCTTTTTTTTGGCTGCTTCTTGTTGTTGTTGGGGGTGGGAAGTGTGTTGTTTTGTTTGTTGGGGTTTTTTTGGGGGGGGTGGTTCTTTGAAACATGTAAAGAAAAAAAATCATAGAATCATAGAATTGTCAGGTTGGAAGGGACCACAAGGATCATCTAGCATCAACCCCCCTGCCATGGACAGGGATACCTCACACTAGATCAGGTTCCTCACAGCCACATCCAGCCTGACCTTAAAAATTTCCAGAGATGAGGCTTCCACCACATCCCTGGGCAACCTGTTCCAGTGTCTCACCACCCTCATGGTGAAGAGTTTCTTCCTAGCATCCAGTCTGAATCTACCCACCTCTAGTTTTGCTCCATTCCCTCACCACCCAACATCCTAAAAAGTCCCTCCAAAGCTTTCTTGTAGCCCCCTTCAGATGCTGGAAGGCCACAATAAGGTCTCCTCAGAGTCTTCTCCTCTCCAGACTGGACTGCCCAAACACTCTCAATCTGTCTCTACAGGAGAGAAACTCCAGCTCTCTGGTTCTCCTTGTGGCCCTTCTCTGGACACTCTCCAGCATGTCCATATCCTTCTTGTAACAGAGGCTCCAGAACTGGATGTAGTACTCCAGGTGGGGTCTCACCAGTGTGAAGTAGAGAGGGAGATTCTCCTCCCTCAACCTGCTGGCCACACTTCTCCCGATGCAGCGCAGGATAGAGTTGGCTCTCTGGGCTGCAAGAGCACACTGCTGGCTTTTGTTGAGCTTCTTTATTTTCCTGATCACAGAATCACAGAATGTTAGGGGTTGGAAGTGATCTCCAGAGATCATCAAGTCCATCACCTCTGACAAAACAGGATCCCCTAGGTTAGCCTGCACAGGAATGCATCCAGGTGGGTTTGGAAAGCCTCCAGAGAAGGAGACTCCACAACCTCTCTGGGCAGTCTGTTCCAAGGCTCTGTGACCCTCACTGCAAAGAAGTTTCTCCTCATGTCGAGCTGAAACCTTCTGTGTTCCAGTTTGTAGCTGTTGCTCCTTGTCTTATTGCTGTTGACCACTGAAAAGACCTTGGCCCCATCCGCTTGACACTCATCCCTCAGGTATTCATAGACATTGATTGGATCTCCACTCAGTCTTCTCTTCTCCAGACTATCAGCTCCAGAGCTCTCAGTCTCTCTTCATAGGCTCAAGTCCCCCAGTCATCTTCGCAGCTCTCTGCTGGACTCTGTGTTCTTTCTTTGGCTGAATCAATAACAGAGCTGGTCAGCTCCTGATGAAGAACATTTCCACTGCTGCTAAGCTTGAACTAGAAACACAAGCATTTGTTTGGGTAGGAAAAATAAAAAAGGGGGGGGAGGGAAGGCGAAAATTAAAGGAAACTTGAAAAAACAATTTCTTTCTTTTCACTTGTAACCTTGCAGGCACTGTAAGAATTAATAATCTGACCATTTTCTGATGCATATCTATAGAGAGGAATTTACCTGGTCTAGGCTGGATGTTAGGAGGGAGTTCTTGCCACAGAGAGTGATTTGCCATTGGAATGGACTGCTCAGGGAGGTGGTGGAGTCGCCATCCCTGGAGGTGTTCAAGCAAAGCCTGGATGAGGCACTTAGTGCCATGGTCTGGTTGATTGGCTAGAGCTGGATGATAGGTTGGACTGGATGATCTTGGAGGTCTCTCCCAACCTGGTTGATTCTATGATTCTATGATGATCCAACAAGCCAAGGCTAGGAGATAAAGGATCACTCAGTTTCTGGATCCCAACAAAGGAAGTGTCCATCTATTTGACATCACCTCAAAAGGTAGCCTCAGAGCTTGGAGAATTATAGCAAGATGACCTCTCAGAGCAAGCACTTCAGCATTCTAGGGCAAGGACAGCAGCTGAGCAAGGCATGAACCAGGATGGGGAGGGCTGGGTTAGCTGATTTTTGATGCACAGCAACAGCCATAGCTCATTTCAGACTCTGTTACCTCTCCACAGACACTTCCCTGAGGATGCATATTAAAATTGTGGGGAAAAAAAAACATTCCTGAGCTTTAATAAAGTTGGGAAGCTTGTGTGATAGCATAAGTGTGTCATGAGTGCTGTAATTAAGGCTGAGAACTGCTGCTGCTTTGGATAAGTTATGGGATTTGGGGTTTTTTTTTGCATGGAGCTGTTCTTCGGAGCGATGTGGGCAAAGCTTAATCACACTTCATATTAGAGTCTCATTTGTAAAGGATTAAGAAAGAATTAATCAATGATTGAGAGATATTGTTGCAAATGTTCAAGTAATGTTTAAACCAATTAGGTCAATAGGGGTTAGATTTACCTGATGTCTAAGTCTGAAACCCCAGGCTAGCTTCTATTTAAATTAGCTTGTATTTAAATACTTCCTACCCCATAAAACTGCCCTGATGTATGATTTCTGCCAGCAAGTGTGCTGGCTGTCACGTACACCTTGACAGAAACAATCATCTCAGCACAGCTCAGGTCTGCATGCACACAAGGATGACATTCTGCCAGATTTCAGCTGCAGCAGCAACTCACCTGGAAAACATCCTCAAGCTCCTTCTAAGCCTCTATCTGAGACAGAGACTGCTCCTACCTCACAAGCCAGTTGGCAGAGAACTTACTTGACATGCAAGCAGATAAGTTGACCTCCCATTCATGTGGAAAATGAAGTCAATCTACAAACTCACTCCCAAAGGACACTGGTGGAGGAAGAGCTGTCCTCTGCCTCAGGAGGAGTGGTCTGCAGTGCGCAGAGGTGACCAACCCTCTCCAGAGGGCTGGGATACTAGGAGAAGGGGGCTGTGCTAGCTTGAAGCTAGCTAGAATGTTTTGGTGAGAAGAATTAGATTACAGGCTGTGAAAGGGCAACAATGGTGATGACTACTTCACTCATAGGCTTGCTGAGATGCATAACAAGAACAAAAACAGATAACAGAGTCACTGTCTGGGCTTTGGGCTGAACTTCTCTCTCTCTCTAACCTAACCTGCTGTCTGTGTGACTAATCCATCTGCTTCCTAATACCCCTGGACGACCCTCAAAACTTTCCTTGAATATAAGGCAAGATCTGGGGTAAGGGAGAGGGGTGGGAGGAAGGTGGAAGGGTGGTTGGGAGCCCCTCCTGGGGACTCAGGTTTCTGGGAGGGCTGTTGTGTTTCTGTATTACCTTTTACCTTGTACATTTCTGCATATAATTTTCTCTATTGTAAATATCTGCTTGTATATTGTGCTAAGATGTAAATATAAAGCTTCATTCAATTTCCAGATCAGCTGAGCCTAGTCTGGGTGATTTCCAAAGTGGGGGTGCAGGGAACACCCAAACCATCACAGGGTATAGCTCTGAGGCTCAAGGGAGAGCACAGCAGCAAAAAGGAAAAAGCAAGCACAGGAGTTTGGTGTGAAGGCAGCAGCCAAAGGAGGCAGCCTCAGGACTGCAACTACAGCTATTTGTGCTGATTTGGTCCCAGCTAAATCCCAAGGTAGCTGCAGGAGTCATCCTGCTTAGCTCTAGCCATGCAAACTGAGGCATCTCTTCGGTCAACAGAGAGCACTGGGCATGTCTGAAAGGACATCCACCCCTTCATCTGCATCTTTACTCTCCTCCAGATCAAACAGTCTGCACTTACTGTGAAGCAGGATACAAGGCTTGTTCCTGGCTTGATCTGCACTTACTATTTAATCACTGGGCTGTTACACCAAGGAACACAGGATTTGCAGGCTGTGTCACTTTTTGAGACAGTGCTGCTAGTTACACTTTGCAGAAGTAAATCATTAGTAGCCCTCATCTAATTATCTGCATCTTGCTAAGAAATCTCCACATTAAATGCCTTTGATCAGATCTTCAGAGGATTTAATTAGCAGACTTCAGGCACCCATGTCAAGGCATGAGATCTAAAATTCTACCCTTTAATAACCACTAATAAGTACTTCAAACTAGCACGGTACATTTTGCTGTCTTCCTCCATCACAGCAGTCCTACCCTTCAGTGCATGGAAAGAAATGCAGCTGAGCCATGCTAACCTACACACAATTGTTAATCAGCAGCATTTCTGTTACATGATTTTGAGCTGTGTTAGCTAAATATTTAAACTGGGTCAGGAAAGGCACCAGTTATGTAATAAATAGGATCCTCCACAATTGTTAAGCTTGCAGTCCTAAGCCTGCCTCCTCCATCTCTGCAGTCTTAAATAGGGTGTTTTATCAGCTGGAAATTTGCCAGGCCAGGATTTTGGACTCTCTAGGTGACACCAAACAAGTGGTTACTGCATTAGATCACAGAATCATAGAATGGTCTGGGTCAGAAGGGACCTCCAAAGGTCATCCAGTCCAATCCCCTCTGCAGCATGCAGGGACATCCTCAACTAGATCAGGTTGCCCAGAGCCTTGTCAAGACTAGCTTTGAATGTCTCAAGTTGTGTGAAGGGAAGTATAGGCTGGATGTTAGGAGGAAGTTCTTCACAGAGAGAGTGATTTGCACTGGAATGGGCTGCCCAGGGAGGTGGTGGAGTTGCTGTCCCTGGAAGTATCACAGTATCACCAAGGTTGGAAGAGTGCTCAACAAAAGCCTGGATGAGGCACTTAGTGCCATGGTGTAATTGACTGGCATGGGATGGGTGCTAGACTAGCCTGGATGATCTTGGAGGTCTCTTCCAACCTGGTTGATTCTATGATTCTAAGTCATGGCACACTTGTGAAATCACAGTCAGAAGCAGATTTGTGTCTGCAGGCTTTACTAGCACATAGAAAATTGACATTTTAAAGTGCATCTAACTCTTCTATTAAAAAAAAAATTACTTATCTTCTCCCTTCCTCCCACATACAGCAACAAGGAAGAAGTTTTCTTAGCCAAACAACATTTGACACTCCAAAGTGCAAAATGAGTTCATGAATGATACTGATTTGCCCAACAATCATTCTCAGGCAGTTTTACTTGCCAAGGAAGTGTGACAAAGAAAAGTGCAATTTTTCAGGGAATTGTGCAAGCAATAAAATGTTGTTTTGCTGTACTTAAAGAAAACAAACAAGAACAGGCAGAGACCTGTTACATCAATGCTTTCAAAATTACCTACATGCAATAAGTGAACAAGGATTGAGATCTTGAAAAGGACTCTTTGAAGTTGATTACTCTGATGAGCAACTTTGCTCTTCAGCCCATTTGTTCTGGATAAAATGCATCTGCATCTCTCTGTGGTTTGCTTTCCCATATTCACAGACTCATAGAATTGTCAGGTTTGGAAGGGATCTTTAGAATCATCTCGTTCCAACTCCACTGCCATGGGCAGGGGCACCTCACACTAGAGCAGGTTACTCAGAGCCACATCCAGCCTTACCTTAAACACCTCCAGGGATGAGGCTTCCACCACCTCCCTGGGCAGCCTGTCTGGCGTCTCGCCACCCTTATGGTGAAGAACTTCTTCCTAATATCCAATGTAAATCTACCCTCCTCTAGCTTGGATCTATTCCCCCTCTTCCTATCACTACCTGACACCCTAAAAAGTCCCTCACCAGCTCTCCTGTAGGTCACCTTCAAATACTGGAAGGCCAGAATAAGGTCTCCTCAGAGCCTTCTCTTCTCCAGATTAAAGAACCTAAATCCTTTCAGCCTGTCCTCATAGGAGAGGTGCTCCAGCCCTCTGAGCATCCTTGTGGCCCTTCTCTGGGGCAAGAAGTACACTAGCAAGTCTCTAGATTCATTTGTCAGGAGGTTATGTTGTGATGGATGGAGACATACCAGGGTTCTGTTATTTCAAATGCATTGCTCAGCTCAATAGTGCAGAGCCCAGATTTCAAACGCCTCTCTCTCACCAGAGCTTTAAGCCTCAAGGCAGGTCTTTTGTTTTCTGATTAAGTGCATACAAAGAAAGAAAAAGGCAGATGTTGAAGCAGAGCCAAAGAGTGCACCAGTCAAGTACCACTGAGGGTGACTGCCTGCCAAAGACCGAGCCCATGCCTGCTCCTGTTTAGTTTAACAAGCAAAGCCTCCAACACCACCTAGACATAGAGGTGAGCAACCTCTTCTGTACTTACATGCTTGTTGATGCTGTTCTGACACTGCCTATTTGCCACTCTCTTTATATCACCTAACCATGAAACATCCCAAATGCCCATATACTGACACAGGAAACCTGTGATCTACTGGATCAGCAGTTGAACTGCATTAATAAGGGCACTTAGATTGGAATAAATTCATTTTTAGTTTAGGGGAGGGAAAGTGACCTTGCACCATGACCTGCTTTTAATATATACATTTAATATTTTTTCCCCTTCCCTCCCCGTTACTGATAATTGTATTAACAGCAAATATCTTCAAATGCTGGACAGATTGAAGCACAACATTGAAAAAGTAAATTTACTTGCCCACCTTGTCTTCCTTTCCACCACTGGTCATTACATTGAAATCACTTCAGGTAGTCCAGAGCAGTGGCTTTATGCTAAGTGTTACTGAGTTTCCTGTTTGCAAAGCCAGAACAATTCCTCAGCATGTAATAGGCAGTCTTTTGTGTAGAAAGCAGCCAGGAGCCATCATTTTGGTGGGTGAAAGAAATGAAATGCTTTTATAACTGTGAAGGGGGCAGGGGAGGGGGAAGAGGGGAAAAAAAGCCATGACCTCTACCTTCTGATTTTCCTGAACCTGAAATGCTGCCTACTGATTCCAGGTAGCAGCCAGATCTCACAGCCTGGACAAATATATTCTCCCTCAAGTGCATGTCTCTGAGAAAGGACAGAATTCTCCAACTCTTTAACTACAGATAAAAGTACACACACACACACACATATATATATACATTAAAATAACAGCATATGTATATAAAGAACTATCATCTATTATTTCCCAGGTACCAGCACTTCACAGATGACAGAATTCTGGACACTTTCTCTTTTTAAGACAAGGCAGAGCAGTTAACCTCATATTTGCAGAAGTATATTTAGCTCTTCAGTCACTTTGTAGGCCCTCTGATATTGTAGATCTAAGTATAGTCTTCTAAACCACAAAGCCTGATATAGCCCTGATATATTTCCTGGCTGCTGAATTATGTTTTGGCTCATGAAGTGCATTCAGCATTCAAGGATTTGCTCCAGAGCTCCTTGGGCTTTGTATTTATGGCACAAACACTTCCCTTTCTCAGGGACTTTCCCATCTATCAAAGCCTTCAATTTCCTCCCACGAAAGAGATGCACAAAAAGGCATTAATTCGGTTCCTTAGTGCCATTCTCATTACTGGGAGCCTTTCCTCACCTGGAACCCCACTCTGACCCACTAACAGGTCATCTTCTTTGTGTATATATCAGAACAGACCCTCTCCTCCTCTTTCCTTTGGGAGCTGCACTGTGTCAGAATTCAGAGCAGTCCATGTGGTAAGCTCAAGGCATTGCCTTGAGGTTGCAGCCACACCAGGATGCATGGGCTTGCATCACATTCCTGAAAGCAATCTCTCTCTTGATCCCTTTTCACTTAGATACATAAACCCACCAAGGTAAGAATTGTGTGCTTACCATAGTGGACTTATCCACCACTTGACTGGAAGTACACACTATAACCCACATGAGGTTCACACAGGCCACTTCTCAGGTTTGTCCAGGTTCTCAGGCATGGCACATGCATCACTCAGCTCGTTGTCATCTGCAACCTGCTGAGGGTGAACTCAATCCCCCTATCTCACTGATGAAGATATTAAATAGAACTGATCCCTGAGGGACACCAATCGTCACTGATCTCCATCTGGACATCAAACTGTCCACAGAATCACAGAAATAACCAGGTTGGAAAAGATCTTCAAGATCACTGAGTTCAACTTATCACCTAACACCTAATTAACTTAACCATAGAATCATAGAATCAACCAGGTTGGAAGAGACCTCCAAGCTCATCCAGTCCAACCTAGCACCCAGCCCTATCCAATCAACCAGACCATGGCACTAAGTGCCTCATCCAGGCTTTTCTTGAAGACCCCCAGGGACGGTGCCTCCACCACCTCCCTGGGCAGCCCATTCTAATGCCAATCACTCTCTCTGTGAAGAACTTCTTCCTAATATCCAGTCTAAACCTGCCCTGGTACAGCTTGAGACTGTGTCACTGGTTGTTCTGTCACTGGCTGTCTGGGAGATCATTACCTTCTGAATGTGATCAACCAATCAATTCCTCATCCACTGAACAGTCTAACCATCAAATCTGTATCCCCACTTAGAGAGAAGGATGCTGTGGGGGACCATGTCAAAGGCCTTACAGAAATCCAGATAGATAATGTCCATAGCTCTTTCCATATCCACTGATGCAGTCACTCCATCACAGAAGACCCCTAGGTTGGTCAGAAGGGGCTTAACCTTTGTTGAAGCCATTCTGGCTTTCTCAGATCACCTCCTTGCCCACCATGTGTCTTAGCATAGCATCTAGGAGGGCAGGCACAGAGCTGTGATTAACAGGTTAGTAGTTCCTTTTGACTCTCAATTGTACTAGGTCTGACTGAGATCAACTTAACTTTCCTCCTGGCAGCCAATACAGTTGTGCTTTGGATATGTGTTTAGATGGTGCTGGTAACACACCAGCATTTTGACTATTCTTCAACAGTGCTCATGTCAAGGCTTCCTGTCTTCAACACCTCCTCCAAAGCAAGGAGACTGAGAGTGGATGAGAGGCTGGGAGAGAAAACAGCCAGGACATCTGACACGAAATGTCCAAGGGGATATTTCATATCACATGGCATCATTCCCTACAGTAAAAACTCAAGGAAAGGAGGAGCAAGGGGAAGCATTTGCCATTGGGGTATTTGTCTTCCCAAGTAAACCATTGCCTGTGCTGAGGCCCTGCTTTGCTGGAAGTCACTGAACATCTGCTTGCTGATGGTAAGAAGTATAGTGAATCAATTTCTCTTCCTGCTTTGCTCATGAGCTTAGCTTTTGCTTTCCTCATTGATCTACTTGATCTACAAATCTGACCTTCCTTCTGGTTTCCTCCCATCCCATGGGACAGGAGATTCAGAGATGTTGGGTGGTTATCAGTCTACCATAAAAGCAGTAGCACAAATAGTTTGGTCTGATTCCTTCTGATCTAGGTGAATTCATGCTGCAGCCAATAAGTATCACTCAGTGCCAGGGTCTAGCTGACTGGATAGGGCTGGGTGCTAGGTTGGACTGGATGATCTTGGAGGTCTCTTCCAACCTGGTTGATTCTATAATTCTATGATTCTATCACTAATCCTTACCTCTTGAACCAGCTGGTCACACAAGCCTCTCTCCTGTCAAGGTTTTAGTCCAAACAAGGCACAGGAGCTGTTCCATGACTTTGATATCCAACAACCACCAGCAACTGTAAGATACACAAAAGGTGCTCAAAATCCAAAAGTCTCAGGGGAGTATTCCATCTAAAAGAGAGAGGAATAATAACCCCTCACAAGAGGGAGTTCAGTTAGTTGGCAGAGGCACAGAAGCAAGTAGGAGGCCAAATTTATGGAGTTGCCCATTAGAGCCTTGGAATGCATTGCCTATGAAAAAAATAGCTAACTAAAAACCATTATCATCTGACCACTCTAAAAGCCAACAGTGCTAAATGGCAAAGCAAATGCTGCCATTAGTGAAAAACAAAACAAAACTGACCTTAGAAATAAGTAAATAAATAAATAAGAACAAGAAACAACCACTGAGATGTTTGAGAAGTACTCTGTAAAAACTGATCAGAGGGGTCTAAAAGCTTAGGGGAAATGACTCCTGAAAGAACTAGGAAAAAATCACATATGCTAACTTCTGCAGAGAGTAGCTGGAAGGCTGCCAGAGAACAAGCCAGGTCCAAAAGTCCTATTTATTTTTTGAGTGCTAAAAGGAGCACTCAAAGAAGATGTCTGAAGGAGTCTGAAGGAGAAGAGCTGAATTAACTCTTGCCCACGATTTTCATCCCATAGGAGCTATGAGGCTCACAGGCACTAGAGCCTTTCTTCATGGGGATGAGTCCAGGAGACAATCCTAATCCAGAGTGTCATAAATCATAGAATCATAGAACCAACCAGATTGGAAGATACCTCCAAGATCATCCACTACAACCTATCACTCAGCTGTCCAATCAACTAGACCATGGCACTAAGTGCTTCATCCAGTCTTTTCTTGAACACCTCTAGACAGAAATAGAAAGAATCATAAGAAACTGATAGGATCATAGGATCATAGAATCATAGAATCAATCAGGGTTGGAAGGGACCACAAGGATCATCTAGTTCCAGCCCCCCTGCCATGGCCAGGGACACCCTACTCTAAAGCAGGCTGGCCAGACCTCATCCAGCCTGGCTTTAACAACCTCCAGGGATGGGGCCTCAACCACCTCCCTGGGCAACCCATTCCAGGCTCTCACCACTATCATGCTGAAGAACTTCCTCCTCACATCCAGTCTGAACCTACCTACCCCCAGCTTTGCTCCATTCCCCCTAGTCCTGTCACTACCTGATATCCTAAAAAGTTCCTTCCCAGCTTTTTTATAGGATCAGATGGTCTTCACCAAGGGTGAAGGAGCAGAGGCTAAACTATCAAGTTTGATAGCTTTTAAACTATGATTTAAATGGATGTTTGTAGACAGAAAATAAAAGGCAAAGAATGGGACAACAATGTCCAAGAGATACACTGAGAGTGACAGCTATGGTGCAGTAAGCCTGCATGACACAGTGAAGTGAGTTGGGGTAGCATTGTAATAAACAATTACAGATCCCTGCTAGAGGGCAGGGATGTCATCCAGAGGGACCTGGACAGGCTGGAGAGGTGGACCCAGGCCAACATCATGACATACAACAAGGCCAAATGTAACATCCTGCACCTGGGTCAGTGCAATCTCAAGCACAAATCCAGGCTGAGTGGCAAATGGCTGAGAGCAGCCCTGAGGAAAAGGCCCTGGGGATCTGGGGTGATGAAAAGCTCAACAGGAGCCTGCAGTGTGAGTGCAGCCCAGACAGCAACTGTGTGCTGGGCTGTAGCAAGAGCAGAGTGGTCAGCAGGGAAAGGGAGGGGATTCTGCCTCTTTACTCTCCTCTCATCAGGCCCCACCTGGAGTACTCTGTGCAGTTCTGGAGCCCCCAGCACAAGAAGGACATGGAAGTGTTGGAGCAAGTACAGAGGAGGGCCATGAAGATGATCAGAGCAGCTCTGCTCTGAGGACAGGCTGAGAGAGTTGGGGGTCTGCAGCCTGGAGAAGAGAAGGCTTTGAGGAGACATTATAGTGGCCTTCCAGTATCTGAAGGGGACTTACAGGAAGGCTGGGAAGGGATTATTGACAAGGCCTTATAATGACAGGACAAGGGGGAATGGGTTTAAATTTGAAGAGGGGAGATTTAAACTAGATGTTAGGAAGAAGTTCTTTACAGGAAAGGTGGTGAGACACTGGCACAGGTTGCCCAGGGAGGTTGTGGCTGCTCCCTTCCTGGAGATGTTCAAGGCCAGGTTGGATGAGGTCTTGAGCAACCTTTTCTAGTGGGAGGTGTCCCTGCCTATGGTGGGGGGTTGGAACTGGATGAGCTTTGAGGTCCCTTCCAACCTAAGCCATTCTATGATTCTATGAAACAACTTAGAGGTGTATTGGAGAAAAGTAAGATCCATCATGGCTTTGTAAGGGAAAGATACTTCAAAAGGTTGTTGATGTCCTATTAAGAGATCAGTGAGCATGTGGAGAGAAGTAGAGAAGTGGCAAGGTTATAGCATGCACATGAATCCCCCAAAAGCTTTTAAAAAGTTTGGAGACCAAAAGCTCTTAAAGATGTTCAACTGCCATGGGAGAAGAGAGGAGGGTCCACTAATTAATACTGGTTACTGTATCACAGAATCACAGATCATTAGGGGTTGGAAGGGACCTTGAAAGATTATCTAATCAAACCTCTCTTGCAGGGCAAGAGAAGATCACACAGTAACCTATCCAGGTGGGTTTTGAATGTCTCCAGAGAAGCAGACTCCACAACCTCTCTGGACAGCCAGTTCCAGTGTTTTGTCACCTTCTTAGTGAAAAAGTTTTTTCCTTACACTGTAAGCTGAGCAGTCAGATATTGTGGCTGGTCACTGCTGAGGGTAGATGGAAGCTATCTCCCAGGGCAACCGCCTGAGCCAGCTCTGCTCATCACATATTCATGAACGAATTTGTAGAGTTCTTTTCATTCCTATTAATGTAATGAATCTTTCCCAGTGAGCTGGCAAATTTTCAGGTGGTCGAAAAGCATTCAGAAGGATCAAACCTAAAACTGACCTGAAAGACTTGCAGAAAGCTCTCATGGTAGGGAGGGGTGGGATAATAAATGGCACAAGAGGTTCAATGTCAATAAATGCAAAGTAATGCGCATGGCAAAATAACAATCCTAACTATACATATGCAATGATGGGCTCTACATTAACAATTCATGAAAGAGGTCTCAGAATAACTCTGGATAATTTCCTGAGATGTCAGCTCAATGTTCAGGAGCTGGAAAGGCAAAAAGACAGTTAGGAACAGGAATGAGAGAATGAAAACAAGGACAAAACATCACTAGGGCATAGCGTAAACCCACTGTTCACCTACTGCTTTCCCAACCACCTCATCCCCAAACAAAAAGGCCAGATCCATGTGAGACATAGAGCTGTAGGGAGGCATAGACACTGGAGACCATCTCCCACATCTTGAAGGAGAACAGGGCTTTGCTTGAAGCCTAGGCCATCTCAGCTGAGTTTCTCCTTTCTGCTTCACATAAGGAAACCCATCTGCTCTGTGGCCGTTTGAGCTGATCCTCTAGCTCAGACATAGGGGAGAGATGAACATTCCAGGGATAGGCCACATAAATGGCAACAATAGATAAATTAATATAATTTCATTGGAGCATCAAGAGCTTAATGTCTAGAAGCACAGTTTGTTCTGCCCCTTCTCCCGCTGGCTTCTGCTGCTGCAGCTTCGCCTATCTTCCCCGGCTGCTGTTTTGGCTACTGCTGCTTCTGCTGCTTCATCGCCGCCTGACCCCTCCCCCATCTCCCTTAAGGTTATTGTATTGTTGGTTTTTTTTTCCTTTTTCCTTCCTTCCTTCTCTAGTTATTATTTCTCTTTACATTGTTATACTTATACTATAAGAAAATACAATTTCATCTTTCCCTGACTTTCAAAAAGAAGGATGGGTTTTGTGTTGTGCTGAGTCGACTTCTCCCCGGGGGGCACCTCCCCCAGCCCGGGACATCAATTCTTGGTGCTTTTTCCAAACGGAGACTTCTCTCCTTCTTAGGTGCATTGGCCAGGACTCAAACCTGTGCCACCAACACACTGCTGTGTGCAAAGTAAGGGCAGAATAGTTAAAACAGAAAACTGCCAGGCCATTGCTGGTGGGTTTAGTGCCCTCCAAAGTTGTGTTGTAAAAGATAACTCATCCACCAGAATTTTAAGTAAACATGAGTCACACTCAGTGAACTTACTACTCTCCTTCTGTCTTTCATAACCTTTCATGTTGAGGCTGAATAGAAAAGAGACAAAGACCACAGAATCACAGAATTGCTTAGATTGGGAAAGACCCTCAAGATCATGGAATTCAATCATCAGTTTCACACTGACAAGTCCTTGACTAAACCAAATCCCTCAGCACAACATCTAATCCCTATGAATCGCTCTGGTTGGAAAGGATCACCAGGATCATAGATAAAAGAAGTCCTAATATGAAGTGCAATGGGGAGAGGGCAAGAGAAGAATAACAGTTGCGTGCTGTATATTGTCAAAGTGGTGAGGCTTTTGCTAGTTTTAACTTACATGTTGTTTCAATTGCATCCTGTCACCTTTGAAGTAGTTGGAAGTTAACCTCATACCTTCACTCTGACCTCCTTCTGCTGCAGATAGCTGCAAATTATTAGTGACTGAGTGACAGAAAGGACTTAAAACAATGTAATCATCATCCAAAGCTGTTCTTTGCTGAGTAAATACAACAGCAGAGTGCTAAATGCAAAGCTGATCTTGGAAAATATCTTAGCCAAAAGATAACTGTGGTAGTTTGAGGGATACTTGGTCTCCCTTAACAAAACCATAGGGACAGAGGCACATCCCAGGGCAGTCAATAAAAATCACAGATAGTCTACAACTACCTGAAGGGACATTGTAGCCAGGTGGGGGGTGGGCTCTTCTGCCAGGCATCCAGCAATAGAACAAGGGGACACAGTCTCAAGTTGTGCCAGGGTAGGTCTAGGTTGGATGTTAGGAGCAAGTTGTTGGCAGAGAGAGTGATTGGCATTGGAATGGGCTGCCCAGGGAGGTGGTGGAGTCACTGTCCCTTGAGGTCTTCAAGAAAAGCCTGGATGAGGCACTTAGTGCCATGGTCTGGTTGACTGGCTAGGGCTGGGGGATAGGTTGGACTGGATGATGTTGGAGGTCTCTTCCAACCAGGTTGATTCTATGATTCTATGATTCACAAGACCACATCAGAAGGTCCAATAAGGGAAATATCTGTTGCTGAGGTCTGTAAGTCCTGTTACTGGAGACAGCAATGTTAGCAGAGAGGAGAATCATGGAACTGCCTCCATCAGCAGTTTGGAAAAGTCAAGCCAGAAGCAGAGAGGAAAAGAACTAATATTGTCTCTTTCTTAAGTTGCAACAACTGATTCATCTTGCTTACAAATGTGGGGTTTCCCCACTTCCTTTCTCCCTTCTGCTCACACCTGAATACCTACTGGTCTGACACTGAAAACAGTAGGACCTTATTAGGAATGGTGTGGCCAACAGGACTAAGGGATCATCCCTTCTGCTCACACCTGAATTCCCACTAGTCTGTTGCTGAAAATAATAGGACCTTCTTAGGAATAATGTGGCCATCAGGACTAAAGAAGGGATCAACCCTACTGCTCACACCTGAATTCCCACTAGTCTGACACTGAAAATAATAGGACTTTCTTAGGAATAATGTGGCCATCAGGACTAAAGAAGGGATCATCCCTACTGCTCACACCTGAATTCTCACTAGTCTGACACTGAAAATAATAGGACCTTATTAGGAATAATGTGGCCATCAGGACTAAAGAAGAGATCATCCCTACTGCTCACACCTGAATTCCCACTAGTCTGACACTGAAAATAATAGGACTGCATCAGCAATGGTGTGGCAAGCAGGACTAAGGAAGAGATCTTCCCCCTGCACTCAGCACTGGTGAGGCTGTGTCTCAAATACTGTGTTCAGTTTTGGTTTCCTTGCTACAAGAAACACATTGAAGTGCTGGAGAATATCCAAAGAGGGACAGCCAAGCTGGTGAAGCATTTAGAGCACAAGTCTTGTGAGGAGAAGCTGAGGAAACAGAGGCTGTTTAGGCTGGAGATAAGGAGGCTTGGGGGAGACCTTCTCTATCTTTACAACTCCCTGAAAAGAGGTTGTAGTGAGGTGGGTGTTGGTCTCTTTTCTAGTGTAAAGTGACAGAACAAGAGGAAATAGCCTCAAATTGTACCAGGGAGGCTTACAGTGGAGATTAAGGAAAAAATATTCACAGAAACAGTTGGTGAGCACTAAAATGGGCTGCCCAGGGAAGTGGTGGAGTCATCATCCCTGGGAGTATTTAAGACAGATTTAGATGTATCCATTCAGTCTGGAGAGGAGAAGGCTCTGAGGTCACCTTACCTTTCAGTATCTTAAGGGGGGCTACAAGAAAGCTGGGGAGGGACTTTTTCAGATGTCAGACAGTGATAAGACTAGGGGGAATGGAAGAAAGCTAGAAATGGGTAGACTCAGAGTAGATGGTAGGAAGAAGGAGTGATGAGACCCTGGAACACATTGCCCAAGGATGTGGTAGAAGCCCCATCCCTAGAGGTGTTTAAGGCCAGATTGGATGAGGCTCTAGACAGCCTGCTCTAGGGTAGGGTGTCACTGCCCATGGCAGGGGGGTTGGAACTGGCTGCTCCTTGTGGTCCCTTCCAACTGTGACTAATTCTGTGATTCTATGATTAGGATGGTGGTGGACTTGACAGTGCTAGATAAACAGTTAGACCTTTTCCAACCTAAACAATTTTATAGCTGAAATAATTCATCATTTCTGTACAACTGTAAGCTTCATTTCTCCAAACTAATCTTTGTGCACCCAAAAGTCTTTCTGTGCTTACAATTGAGGCAGCCTGGTATGGCTTCACAATTTCTCTGTGTGTCTTGTCTGCAGGTTTGCCTAACCCTTCAAGAAAAGAAAGGGGAAAAAAAAACCAAACCCTTACCTCCTGGAAACTGAGAATCATAGAATCATAGAATCAACCAGGTTGGAAGACACGTCCAAGATCATCCAGTCCAACCTAGCACCCAGCCCTAGACAGTCAACCAGACCATGGCACTAAGTGCCTCAGCCAGGCTTTGCTTGAAGACCTCAAGCGACGGTGACTCCACCACCTCCCTGGGCAGCCCATTCCAATGCCAATCACTCTCTCTGCCAACAGCTTCCTCCTAACATCCAGCCTAGACCTACCCCAGCACAACTTGAGACTGTGTCCCCTTGTTCTATTGCTGGATGCCTGGGAGAAGAGACCAACCTCACCTGGCTACAGCCTCCCTTCAGGTAGTTGTATATAGCAATGAGGTCACCCCTGAGCCTCCTCTTCTGCAGGCTGTGCACCCCCAGCTCCCTCCAGCTCTCCTTGTAGGGTTTCTCTTCCAGGCCCCTCTCCAGCTTTGTTGCCCTTCTCTGGACACCTTTCAGCACCTCAACATCTCTCTTGAATTGAGGGGCCCAGAACTGGACACAGCACTCAAGGTGTGGCCTGAGCAGTGCTGAGTACAGGGGCAGAATAACCTCCCTTGTCCTGCTGGCCACACTGTTCCTGATGCAGGCCAGGATGCCATTGGCTCTCTTGGCCACCTGGGCACACTGCTGGCTCATCTTCAGCTACTGTCTATCAGTACCCCCAGGTCCCTTTCCTCCTGGCTGCTCTCAGCCACTCTGTCCCCAGTCTGTAGCGCTGCTTGGGGCTGTTGTGGCCAAAGTGCAGAACCCTGCACTTGGCCTTGTTCAATCTCAAATATAAGCAAACACTCTTTGCTTATATATGAGAAGATTAGCACTGTATTTATTCCCACGTGACATTTAAGGCTGTAATCCATGCCGTGTGGTGTCTGGGGATATCCTCCTTTCCTGGTGACTCATTCTACTTCCTGCTTGGCCTCTGAATCTAATTGACTCTCCTAGCTAATTTCATTCAGATTGTCATTATGATTATGACATTTAACCAGATTCCTTTTATGTTTAATACATTTAAATAGTAAATTAAAACAAGAGCTAGCCCCTACTGACATTTGCAGGCTGTAAGGCACTTGCAGTTACATTTCCCACGTGCTGGTTGGAGAAGAGTTTTTTGGCAGAGGAAATGGTTTGTATGTGTTTTTTTCTGGTTCATTTCTCGTTTGCTTTCTCTCACTAAAGAGCTGACAGGCAGGGCATGAATGTAAAGCTGAGATGACCCACATACAATTTGCTGATCTCATTAATCACTGAATTAAGTGATTGAGCCTATTTGATTGCAATTACAGATTCTCCCTCTCTCATTAATCATGGCAATAAGACCCTGATTTTCATAGGTGTGTGGGTGACTAACTTTTGCTGAAATCAGTGACAAGAGTCTTCACCTATTTGAATTATTTGAACAACTTTAAGTCATTGTTTTGTTTTCATGCAATGAGGCATAGTCCAGCAGCCTCAAGGTTTTAGCTATGGCTTACTCACTGCACAGTACAAAAGCATTCTGAGGTTTTGTGCATGTATACAGATGAGATGCTGAAACAGAGAGAGAGGATAACCACACAAAACATACTCCCTGAAACTACTTCCTATCAAGAAGGCCAGGCTGGATGAGGCTCTGGCCAGCCTGCTCTGGGGTGGGGTGTCCCTGCCCATGGCAGAGGGGTTGGAACTAGATGATCCTTGTGGTCCCTTCCAACCCTGACTGATTCTGTGATTCTGTGATTCTAGGAATAACAACATTTTGACTGCTAGATAAATTACACTGTGCTTGCACTTCTGTGGAACAACCATGACATCCAGTGGGCACACCCCTTACTGCAGGGCATCAGTGCCTTGACACTACAACAGCAGGACAGCTGCCAGGCCATAATTGGAAAATATCAAGAAGATCTCCATGGAGAGGTATTTTGTTAATTCTTTCCACGAATTCCTTAGATATATTTCTAATTATTAGCCTTGCTAATTACATGAAGTGTTAAGCAGAATTTCAAGATCCTAGGGTGTCCTGGGTTTGGGCTGATCCCTCCCCCAGGAAGAAAATTCACAACACAAACCCCCCTACTTTTTTGAAAGTCAGGGAAAGATGAAATTGTATTTTCTTATAATATAAGTATAACAATGTAAAGAGAAATAATAACTAGAGAAGGAAGGAAGGAAAAAAAAAAACAACAATACAATAACCTTAAGGGAGATGGGGAAGGGGTCAAGCGGCAGCGAAGCAGCAGAAGCAGCAGTAGCCAAAACAGCAGCCGGGGAAGATAGGCGAAGCTGCAGCAGCAGAAGCCAGCAGGAGAAGAACGGGGAGAACAAACTGTGCTTCTAGACATTAAGTTCTTGATGCTCCAATGAAATTATATTAATTTATCTATTGTTGCCATTTATGTGGCCTATCCCTGGAATGTTCATCTCTCCCCTATGTCTGAGCTAGAGGATCAGCTCAAACGGCCACATAGGGTCACAGCATACAAAGCTTCCTAACCTGCTGAACCCTACAGACTGGGAGTTTTGTGGGAAACTTGGAGAACATGGCAGGCAGTGCTGGCCAAAAGCAAATCCAGCACTCCTGGGACTGTCACAGGTGGTCAGTTGTATTCTAGTCTGCTGTGAGTTGGCCCTAATAGCTACTGACTTTGGATTGGATCTTTCTTGCTTGCTTTCTTCCTACGAGGCAAGGCTGAGGGAGCTGGGGTTGTTTAGCCTGGAGAAAAGGAGGCTCAGGGGAAACCTTTATTACTCTCTACAACTACCTGAAGGGAGGTTGTGGCCAGGTAGGAGTTGATCACTTCTCCCAGGAAACCAGTGACAGGACAAGGGGACACAGTCTCAAGCCGCACCAGGGCAGGTTTAGGCTGGATGTTAGGAAGAAGTTCTTCGCAGCAAGAGTGGTTGGCATTGGAATGGGCTGCCACAGGGAGGGTGGCAGAGTCACAATCCCTGCAAAAGGAGATTGGATAAGGCATTTACTGCCATGGTTTAGGTAATTAGAAAGTGTTAGGTGACAGGTTGGGCTTCATAATCTCAAAGGTCTTTTCCAACCTGGTTAATTCTGTGGTTACTTTTCACTAAACTAGTTTCACAAACTCACCAAAACTGGTGTGAGGACAAGAAAAAAAAAAAGGGGGGGGGGGGGGGGGTATTTTTCCTTCTGCTTGGGATGAAGGATCACAGTCTCTATGGGAAAAACAAACTTTGGAGCATCATCCATGGCAATGAGGAATCCACTGTATCTTGTGGCTGGCATTGTTACAACCAAGAGATAAATTAAAGTGGGTGTGCATGAGCTGGGGAATGTAAAGGCCTTTGAACATTAGTTTTTCTTCTGCTGTAATGTGCAGCACCATTTAACATATGAACATGTTTGCCCATCTGTAGCTGCTACTATAACCATCATTTCCTGTTCCTTTCCTATTCAAAAGTTCATGATTGCTGTGCCTGTGTGGTTGCCACCTATTCAGTACAGAATCATAGAATCAACCAGGTTGGAAGACACGTCCAAGATCATCCAGTCCAACCTAGCACCCAGCCCTAGCCAGTCAACCAGACCATGGCACTAAGTGCCTCAGCCAGGCTTTTCTTGAAGACCCCCAGGGACGGTGCCTCCACCACCTCCCTGGGCAGCCCATTCCAATGCCAATCACTCTCTCTGACAACAACTTCCTCCTAACATCCAGCCTATACTTCCATCTGTACAACTTGAGACTGTGTCCCCTTGTTCTATTGCTGGATGCCTGGGAGAAGAGCCCAACCCCCACCTGGCTACAACCTCCCTTCAGGTAGCTGTAGACAGCAATGAGATCCCCCCTGAGCCTCTTCTTCTGCAGGCTGCACACCCCCAGCTTCCTCAGCCTCTCCTCATAGGGTTTGTGTTCCAGGCCCCTCACCAGCTTTGTTGCCCTTCTCTGGACACCTTCCAGCACCTCAACATCCTTCTTGAATTGAGGGGCCCAGAACTGGACACAGCACTCAAGGTGTGGCCTGAGCAGTGCCGAGTCCAGGGGCAGAATAACCTCCCCTGTCCTACTGGCCACACTGTTCCTGATGCAGGCCAGGATGCCATTGGCTCTCTTGGCCACCTGGGCACACTGCTGGCTGATATTCAGCTACTATCTACCAGTATATGGATACCCCTGATCTGTTGGTCTTTTCTTGTAACAGATTCTTCCTTGGAGGGAAGCACAACCATCTCATGCCTCAGTTATTGCATTATCATTTTGCTCAGAGTCAGGTCAGCAGTAAAGCACTCAACTGACTGACTCCCTTTAAAGTGACTAAAGCTGTGCTGGGATATCACTTACATAGCCATCACCTGATTTCAGCTTTAATACTGAGGGCAAAGGGCCTAGGCATACCCCTCAGACACAAGTCAAAACAAATTCCCTGGCTTAATCTAGCTGGCTACTCAGGGGTAGATTTGATTCATCTTCCTGCCATCTGGCAGACGTTCAGCTCTACTGCTCTCTACTCTTCCTATTTAGAAGATTATCTTCCCAACTGGTCTCAGGCATTTCATTAAAAATCTCATAGCTTAAATCCTGAAGAAACTGCTGGATCCACCAGGGAACTGTTGGTAGGAATCACTGAACACTGGCTCCAGCTAATCCCTATAGTCAAACCTGTATACTGCATGCTGCTTAATTGGGAGGACAGGCAGGTCTTAAAGGGGAGAAGAACTGTGTCTTAGTGGAGTGCAGAATAATTGCCCAGCTTACCAAGGAACAGGAATGCAAGTTAATTTGGTGCACTTTGGAAGGAAGGTTGAAGTGCTTACAACCAAGGTATGTTTATGTTATCTCTGGGAATGCAGATCTGCAGAGCTGGCCTGCCAGGCTGCTGAAGGAGGGAGTCTTGTGAAGACAAGATGCCCCCATTTCAGCTAAAGCTAATGAGGCAAGGCTAACTCGAGAAAACCATGCAGCTTTGAAACAGATTTGGAAGGCTACGATGCCCAAGTGAAAACCTTTGCTTGATTAACTGCAAAATCAATATTGAAGTTGACACCTCTCAGTGTGACAATGAGCCAAAGAGAGTACATGCTAAACATATACCACTATATTACTTGATTCTCCATCCCAATGATGCTAAATGTCAGCTAGAAGACTGAGACAGCTGGGGTTAAGATAGAAAAGCCTGTGGGAGGAACACATCTCTGAGGGGAAAGACTGAAGATCTAGAAGAAATCAGGGCAGTCAGTGGGCTGTGCTCCTTTTCTTCCACCCACAAGAGGGACAACTTCTTGGTAAGAATCAATGTAGAGCTGAACCTTTGCAGCGTTTCTATTATACCTCAGCCCTATTGCAAAGGTTTGTGTCTCTGGCTGTGTCAGATGCTACCCAGGATTCATGAATGTGCAGTCACCCACTTGCTGATAGTGCATTTATCTCCAGCAATCCCAAATCTGCTGCACCTGTTGCTTTGCTAAATTCAATCTAGTTATTTTTCTAACTTTCTGAACTTGTGTCAGTGCAAGCCCCCACTGGGCCACTGGAAATCCCTTCCCTTCCTGGAGCCTTTCAAGGCCTGTCTGGATGCATTCCTCTGTGATCTGTGCTAGACTGTGTGGTCCTGCTCTGGCAGGGGGGTTGGATTTGATGATCTCATTGGGTCCCTTCCAACCCCTAATATCCTGTGAGCCTGCCAGAGCAGGACCATACAATCTAGCTCAGGTCACATAGGAATGCATCCAGACAGGCCTTGAAAGTCTCCAGAGAAGGAGACTCCACAACCTCTCTGGGCAGCCTGTGCCAGTGCTCTGTGACCCTTACAGTAAAGAGGTTCCCCCTTGTGTTGAGCTGGAGCCTCCTGTGCTGCAGCTTACACCCATTGCTCCTCGTCCCATCCCAGGGAGCAGCGAGCAAAGCCTGTCCCCTTCCCCCTGACCCCCAGCCCTCAGATAGTTAGAAACATTGATTAAATCCCCTCTCAGTCTTCTCTTCTCCAGACTAAGCAGCCCCAGGTCCCTCAGCCTCTCCTCATCAGGCAGTGCTCCAGTCCCCTAATCATCCTCTTAGCCCTCCGCTGGACTCTCTCCAGCAGATCCCTGTCCCTCTTAAACTGGGGAGCCCAAAACCGAAGGCAGTACTCAAGATGGGGTCTCACCAGGGCAGAATACACCAGCCCAGAGGCACAGACCCTCCCTCACACACGCACTGCACGCACAAGGAGAGCGATAGTGCTAACTAAAACCTCAATTCACAGTTGCCATTTAGGTAGTAGCTGAGCAGCAACGGCAAAAGACACCATCCCTCCTGTCCCTTGGCACTGGTTTAAATGACTGCACACCTTTCCAGGGCACAGACTTTAGGAGAAGATGAGAGTAGTAACCCTTTCTTTAGCCTGACGAAGGGACTGGGTAACCTTGTCATTATCTGGCATCAGATAGAGCAGTTCCATTGCAATTGTGTACAAAAGAGGTCAGAGGTTTATGCATCCTCTGACAGACTGTGGGAAAAGAACCATGGCAAAACCTCTCCAGCAGACCACTCTAATTTATTTTTCTTCCATGTGCATTAAATGTTAATGTCATCTTTGTGACCCATAGGTTGGCTTATTTGTTAACTGACACCAAGGCAGGAAGCCCAACGTGACAAAATTTGTTTGGTTTTAACTGATTTTGGCTCTTTTTTCTAAGAAATCAATACTGCACAGGGAAAAAAAAGAAAAAGGGATAAATAAAAGGGGGGAAAAAACCCACAACACAAAATCTCCAGATTAGAGAGCTGAGAAGGAAGTCAAACTTAGATGAACTCAAATCATTGGCTCACTGTGATGGTTTGGGTGTTCCCTGCCCCCCCATACACACTTTGGAAATCACCCAGGCTAGACTCAGCCAGCTCTGGAAATTGAATGAGGATTATTTACAGTTTAGCACAATATACAAGCAGATATTTACAGTATATACAGCTACAGGCAGAAATATATAAGGTAAAAGGTAATACAGAAACACAGCAACCCTCCCAGAAACCTGAGTCCCCAGGAGGGGCTCTCAACCACCCCTTCACCTTCCCCCTACCCCTCTCAACCTTACCCCAGTCCCAAGGAAGAATGGAGGTTTGGCCAGGGGGCTAGGAAGCAAAGTGGATTAGGAAAGAAAAGTGAAGGGTGAGTGTGCTAGTTTGAAGCAGGGTAGAATGTTTTGGTGAGAAAAAGTAGATCATAGGCTGTGAAAGGAAAACACTGGTGATGTCTACTCTCCTCACAGTCTTGCTGAGATGTATGGGAACAAGAAGGGTGAACATTAGATAACACTCTCGACCTTTTTTGCTGCTCTCTCTGGCTGGGCTCTGGCTGAGCTGCATCTCCCTAACCTCACCTGCCACTTACCTTTGCTTCTTAACCTCTTGGCTGAACCTCCATTCTTCCTTAAGACTGGGGTAAGGTTGAGAGGGGCAGGGGGAAGGTGCAGGGGTGGTTGAGAGCCCCTCCTGGGGACTCAGGTTTCTGGGAGGGCTGTTGTGTTTCTGTATTAATTTTACCTTGTCTATTTCTGTCTATAACTGTATATACTGTAACTATCTGCTTGTATATTGTGCTAGCTGTAAATAAACAGCTTCATTTATATTCCCAGAGCCAGCTGAGTCTAGTTGGGTACTTCTATAGTGTGTGGGGGGGACAGGGTAACACCCAAACCAACACAGTGAGGTTAGAGAGATGCAGCTCAGAGCTCCCCAGCAGCAGAAGTGCTTTTATCTGCATTTTGATTTTTGTTTGCCATTGGAATGGACTCACCATCTCTGGAGGTGTTCAAGAAAAGACTGGATGAGGCACTTGGTCTAGTTGACTGGATAGGGCTGGGTGCCAGGTTGGCCTGGATGATCTTGGAGGTCTCTTCCAACCTGGTTGATTCTATGATTCTATGATCTCAGCAATCCTATGAGTGAAGTAGACATCACCATTGTTTTCCTTTCACAGCCTGTAATCTAGTTCTTCTCACCAGAACGTTCTAGCTAACTTCAAACCAGCACAGTCGCATTCAATAAAACCAGAGCATGGTTAAAATTCTATGAGCTGCCATCAGTAAAGCAAAGCTGGTTTTGTGTTTTACAGACCCACCTGTGTACAGCAGAAACATGAAGCAAACAAAGGTGTCCTCAGAGGAGACACCTGAATAGCACAACAAGGAGACCACACTTGTCATGCAGTAAGGATGAGGCACTTAGTGCTGTGGTTTAGTTAATTAGAAGGTTTTAGGTGATGGGTTGGACTCGATGATCTTGAAGGTTTTTTCCAGCCTGATTAATTCTGATTCTGAAGAAAGATCATCCTAGCAAAAATAGCCACTGTGTAAGCCACACCAAGTTTTGGGCAGGTGTCTGACATGTGGGAATGTTAAAGAGGAGCTGCAGACATATAGTATCCTAAAAAATCCCTCTCCAGCTTTCTTGTAGGCTCCCTTAAGATACTGAAAGGTCACAATAAGGTGACCTCAGAGTCCTCTCCTTTCCAGACTGAACAGCCAAGCTCACAAGAGAGGTGCTCCATCCCTCTGATCATCCTCATGGCCCTTCTCTGGACATGTTCCAGTGCATCCATAGCCCTCTTGTAATAGGAGCTCCAAAATTGGACTGCTGTTTACATCCTGGGAGAAGAGGTCAGGGAGGTTTAAACAACCTGTAAAAAGGTGCCTTTGCCTTTTATAATGGATGGCACTGGATGGCCCTGTGCCCAGTTCTGAGCCCCTCAGTTCAAGAGGGGCATAGAACTGATGAAAGAGTCCAGCACAGAGCCACAAAGATGATGAAGGGAATGGAGCATCTCTCTTAAGAGGAGAGCCTGAGGGAGCTGACATTGTGCTGCTTGGAGCAGAGGAGCCTGAGGGGTGACCTCATTCATGTTTATGAAGATGTGAAGAGTGAGTGCCAAGAGCGTGGAGCCAGGCTCTGCTGGGTGATGCCCATGTCAGGACAAGAGACAATGGGTGGAAGTGGAGGCATAAGAAATTTCATGCAGACATAAAGAGCATCTTTCTCCCTGTGAGGGTGACAGAACACTTCAAAAGGCTTCCATGAAGAATTGTGGAGTCTCCCTCTCTGCAGATATTCAAAACCTACCTGTGTGATTTGATATAGGTGTCCCTGCTTTGCAAGTGGCTTGGACTGGATGAGCTTTCAAGGTCCCTCCCAGTCCCTGACATTCTTTTATTCCATAATTCCTCAGTCAGCATCAGTCATTTTCCAGAACAAGATTTAGGAAAGCAAAATAGGTCTCACATTTCCAGCTCCAAAGAATGCTTGGTCAAGAGGCAAACATCTGATCCCCATTTATCTGGGGAGTGTGAATGCAGCACCCAAGAAAGTCTGGTGAGACAGTGTAAATACTGTCAGAATGAGCAGGGAAGTCAGTCCAATTATTTTCTTTGTGCCTAATCACTAATAAGCAAAAATTCTGCAGCACCATTTTCTTAGTGGCTAAAATAAACCAGACAGAGAAGGGTAACTGATTGTGATAGAGAGAGGCACAGAATGCATTACAGATCAGATTCGTCTGGTTTTCAGCAAGAGAACTGGCCCTCTCCCTTCACTTCTGCCCCCAAAACAATTTGGTTGTTTTAGGGGAGATCGTTTTGCATTCCATTATCCTCTGTGCCAAGGAGAGGGGAAAATGTTAAATTAATGCTTGAAAACAGAAAGTGTCACACAGGGCGCTTGAGGGAGTGGGAAGATGAAGGGCAGGAGAAACAGGGTTAACATTGTGCTGCAGATGGGTCTCAGCCAAACTTCCCTGCTTGCTCCCCAGAGCCTTGGGGAGGTTTTTTTTCCTACTTTTATTGTCTAAACTGAATTGCAGAAATAGATTCTTTAAAGTTTTATCTCCTCCTTTAATACTGCTCACTCTGAAGTATCTTTCCCACATAGAAATACTTCATTTTTCATAGAATCATAGAATCAACCAGGTTGGAAGAGACCTCCAAGATCATCCAGGCCAACCTAGCACCCAGCCCTAGCCAATCAGCCAGACCATGGCACTAAGTGCCTCAGCCAGGCTTTGCTTGAACACCTCCAGGGATGGTGACTCCACCACTTCCCTGGGCAGCCCATTCCCATGGCAAATCACTCTTCAGAGAGAGTAACTGTATGTGAGAAGTGGGTTTGCCTTCAAATTTAGGCATTTTAAAACGCAAACCAAGGCTGCTCAGGTTGCCTCTGCTAAAATATGGAAAGGATTTCTACTTTCTTCCATCGATTTAATACAATTGTACCCTGCTGGGTGCACTTGGAAGTAAAAAGAAATTACATAGAATATATTATTGATCATTCCTGGTGGAACACCAGCAATAATACATCATAGGGAGCTGTACAGTTCATTAGATATTGACAGGGTGAGGAGGAGGAGGAGGAGCATGAGCTGCACACAGCAAGCAGATCCATTATAAATACCCTCTTTTTCATTATAAATACCCTCTTTTTCGTTATAAATACCCTCTTTTTCATTATAAATACCCTCTTTTTTAAATTTAACTCTTCAGAGGAGGCCCTTAAACCTTGTAAGAATTGCTTTCATACAGGTTTCCCTTTCTTTTAGCTTGATCAGGCCGTGGTGGCACACTAACCAAAGACTAGAGGAAGACTTGCTTATGCTCTCACTTTTTTGTACAAGCTGGTTCTCTCTCTCTCTCTGCCAGCATCATTCCTTTCCCATTTAAAGGCCAAAGCATTCAAAGAAACAGCAGTGCAGTTTAGAAATTCAGAATCCTGAAGCTGGCACTAAAAAGTCACTGCTGGCTGTGATCATTTATCCATCGAATGATGCTGCTGTCAGCATCACCGATGCCACTCACCAGTAATTGTTACTTGCTTTCCCTGCCACTACACAAATAGTAGAAGCAGACTCAGGCCCACAGACATCACTGCAGCATGTGGCACCCACAAATGGATTAATCAGCTCTCATGAGTTGCTAGGTAACAGTGCCTTGACCCGAGTGTCTTTTCAGCCAAGGAGGGACTGGTATGTGGGGGTGCTTTGCATGAATGCTGCATGACCAGGCACACGTTGCTGACACATCTGCTGCTGGGCAGGTTGCACAGCTCAGCTCCCCGCGAGCTGTGCTGCACTGCTAAATACATTTGAAAATGAGGTGGCTGTTCACATCCTGGCATTTACAGAATCATAGAATCATGGAATGGTTTAGGTTGGAAGGGACCTCAAAGATCATCAAGTTCCAACCTTTCCCCACAGGCAGTGTTGGGAATAGTAGTGTCAAATGTAGTGATTCTACAGAATCTATTCCCAACAAGGCAGGGACACCTCCCACTAAAACAGGTCGCTCAAGGCCCCATCCAACCTGGCCTTGAACATCTCCAGGAAGGGAGCATGCACAATCTCCCAGTGCAACCTGTGTCAGTGTCTCACCACCTCTCTTCCTAACATCCAGTTTAAATCTCCCCTCTGCCAGTTTAAACCCATGACTCCTTGTCCTGTCATTACAAGACCTTGTCAATAGTCCTTGCCAGCCCTCCTGTAGCCCCCTTCAGATACAGAAAGGCTACCACAAGGTCTCCTCAAAGCCTTCTCCAGGCTGAAGAATCGTAGAATCAACCAGGTTGGAAGAGACCTCCAAGATCATCCAGTCCAACCTAGCACCCAGCCCTATCCAGTCAACCAGACCATGGCACTAAGTGCCTCATCCAGGCTTTTCTTAAACACCCCCAGGGACACTGAGCCCCAACTCTTGTAGCCTGTCCTCACAGGACAGGTGCTCCAGCCCTCTGATTGTGTTCATGGCCCTCCTCTAGACTTGCTCCAACAGTTCAATGTCCTTCTTTCATACGATTTCTTTCAACACATCTTACACTTCTCTGCATCAGAGTTGGTGTGATACATATACAGGACCCAGCAGGGCCATTACAAGGCTCCAGAAGCATTAGGGCCACTCCTTTACCTTTCAGCTTATGAGTCATTCTGGTTCCACCATACTATAGGTGTTGTTACTGATTTGTACCACATAGCCCTTCAAGATCCCAACCACCACCAGAGATCGTAAATGCAGGTGAAAAATGGTCTCTACTCTGGCATATTTGTATCACAGGATGTTATCATCAAGTCCAACCCCCCTGCCAGAGCAGGAACATAAAATCTAGCACAGGTCACACAAGAATGCATCCAGACAGGTCTGGAAAGTCACCAGAGGAGGAGACTCCACAACCTCTCTGGGTAGCCTGTTCCAGGGCTCTGTCACCCTTAGAGTAAAGAAGTTCTTCCTCATAGAATCATACAATCAACCAGGTTGGAAGAGACCTCCAAGATCATTCAGTCCAACCTATCCCCCAGCCCTATCCTATGCTGCAGTTTATACCCATTACCCCTTGTCCTATCACAGGGCACAACTGCAAAGCATTTGTCCCCTCTCTCTTGGCCCCCAGCCTTCAGATATTTATAAACATTGATTAGATCCCCTCTCAGTCTTCTCCTCACCATGTACAGGGTGAAAGGCAAGCTCAACCCAAGTAAAATGGGAGAGTTCCTTGGGTCAAGAGCAGGCAGCGAGGCACAAGGAAATGAAGAACCTTGTGTGGAGTCCTACAGCAAAGCCAAGATTTCCACCTCATTACTTTGCCATAGTTCTGAGGGAATATTCATGGTAACCATCTCCTAACCCAGAAGCTGCTTTTCCCATAGAGGTTTTTACTGCATGCAGTCTTTGGATGGGATGAGAAGGATGCAATTACAGGATCACAGGGTGTTAAGGTTTGGAAAGGACCTCCACAGATCGAGTCCAACCCCTCTGCCATAGAATCTAGCTCATGTCATACAAGAACACATCCCATGGAGACCTTGCTGAAAGACCTCACACTTTGTATATACATATTTATAATTTGTGTTTGGTTTTCATTTTTATTTCTTAGTTTTCCTCTTTATTTCTTCATTTTTTTGCTCTTAGGTGTGGTTTGCTCTTCTCCAGCCAACGTGGTGACTGAGTGAAGAACACTGGTTTCTACTCCAAGCAGAAATGACAGAGGGTTGGCCATCTCACCTGGATGTGTTGCTGTGTGACCTTCTCTGGGTGATGCTGCTTTGGCAGGGGGTGTTGGAATGGGTGATCTCTAGAAGTGCTTTCCAGTCCCTGTGATTCTGTGTGTTAGGAAAAGGCTAGGAACAGGCTGCCCAGGGAGATGATGGAGTCACCATCCCTGGAGGTGTTTAAGAAAATACTGGATGAGGCACTTAGTGCCATGGTCTGGTTGATTGGACAGGGCTGGGTGCTAGGCTGGCCTGGATGATCTTGGAGGTCTCTTCCAACCTGGTTGATTCTATGATTCTAGGAAGTTTCAGTGCAAACACTACAAGCCAGTTTTCTTCTCTTTTTTATCTCACTTTTCCCCCCATCTCCCTCCTTTCATCTCCATCTTCCTCTATCCTCCCATCTTCCTCCTTTCCATCTCCCTCCGTTCAGCACCACCTCCCCTTTCCCACCCCACACAACATTTTCCCCTTTTCTTCCCCAAACCCAGAGCACCTGTGCTCTGTTGGAGTCTCCTCCCACCCCAGGTGTGACCACTTTGCCCTCCCTGCCCACTCCCCTTTATAATTGACCCCAGGAAAGGCAAGCCTCAAGTTTGCCCAACTGGGCAGAGGGATCCTCCTCCAGATGTCTCTGGTGAGTGCCTGTGGTGTGCACTGGGTGACTGGTGGAGGGGATCAAAGGCCGGGGGGCCTGGTGGCCCCCCGGTTAGGTAGGAAGAAAGTTGGTTAGGACAATGCCACTTTTTGGTTGGCTTGTAGAATAACTGCTGAAGTTCAGGCTTCTACTGCCTAAACATAATTGACTCCTTTTGTTTTAATAAACCCACAAAGCTCCTTGGGTGAATCAGACTTGGGATTAAAGCACAATCTGCTGTGTTAAAAAGATACTTGCCCGAATAAAGACATTCAAACCCAGCAAATAGATTACCACATCAAAACCCACTACTGTCCTTTTCATTTTTAAGCTAAGCAGACTTTAATTCTATAGTGACATAAAGATGTCTCTAAAATTGCATCAGGAAGTTAATGGAGGGACATTAATAATAGGTTAAATGACTAATTAGTCAAATCATCAAATTAATGCAGTGGAAGATTGAATCATGAGATGGAAATAACAAAGAATCTTTACTCGCCAGTTCTTTCCACTGAAGGGAAGTGATATGTTTGCTTTAGCTTAAACCCACAACTAGAAGATTTTTGCCCAAGGCAATAAAAACAATTAATTTAGTCATATGGAGTTACAGGAATCAAATTGTAGGTTATTTTGAGTCATGCTTTAGTGCTGACTCAAGATTTTCCCTTAAAGATCACCACTATCAAGATTTAAAAAAATATTTTCTTTTGTTACCTACATTCTCATGATGCATTTTTATCAGTTTATTTGAAAGGAGAAAGTTTGAAAGCAAATAAATAACTTAAATCTTGTGGCCCTTTTGCTGATGCAGGAAATACCTGAGCCAATCACAGAGTCAACCAGGTTGGAAGAGACTTCCAAGATCATCCAGTCCAACCTAGCACCCAGCCCTAGCCAGTCAACTAGACCATGGCACTAAGTGCCTCATCCAGTCTTCTCTTCAACACCTCCAGCGATGATAACTCCACCACATCCCTGGGCAGCCCATTCTAATGCCAAATCACTCTCCTAACATCCAGCCTAGACCTCCCCTGCATCTCCTTGTTCTCTTGCTGGTTGACTGGCAGAAAAGACCAACTCCACCTGGCTACAGCCTCCCTTCAGGTAGTTGTAGCCAGCAATGAGGTCACCCCTGAGCCTCCTCTTCTCCAGGCTAAACCTCCACAGCTCCCTTAGCCTCTCCTTACAAGATTTGTGTTCCAGGCACCTCACCAGTTTCATTGCCCTTCTCTGGACTCAATCCAGTATCTCAACATCTCTCTTGAATTGAGGAGCCCAGAACTGGACACAGTACTCAAGGTGTGGTCTGACCAGTGCTGAGTACAGGGAAAGAATAACCTCTGGGTTTAGCATGGAGTCATGCTAAACCCAAGATCTGTTTTTTTAATACCTTCCTTATGTGCACTTCACAAAGAGGTTCACAAAAATGCTCAACCAAGCCCTGGCACCCAGAGAACACATTGCTTTTGAAACCAAGTGTGGAAAATGAAGAGAAAAAGTGATGGGTTTAACTATCCTGGTTTTCTGATATGCACTGGAAGGAAGCACAGCTCATGGATATGACTTGCCATTAAAAGGATCTAAAGCTAAAAGGATCTGATGGTCTTCCCAAACATAATGATTAGATGTTCTGCTAAAGGATTTGGTTTAGTCAAGGACTTGTGTGAAACTAATAATTGGACTTGATGATCTTCGATGTCTTTTCCAACCTAAGAAATTCTGTGAAGAAACATTTGGGCTGGGTGCACCTCATCGGAGAGGATCATTTCACAGAGGGAGTGATTTCCCATTGGAATGGGTTGCCCAGGGAGGTGGTGGAGTCACCATCCCTGGAGGTGTTCAAAAAAAGCCTGGATGAGGCACTTAGTGCCATGGTCTGGTTGACTGGATAGGGCTGAGTGCTAGGTTGGACTGGATGATCTTAGAGGTTTCTTCCAGCCTGGTTGATTCTATGAAATGCTCCATTGCAGAACTGCTTACTAATGAGATTAAGATGCTTGAAGACTTTAACTCAATGGACAAAGACAAGACTAAACACATTTGATTTAGAGAAGAGAGAAAAACGCAGGAGGAGAAAGGTTTAAATATTTTGTGTGTGTGCTTAAAAATAAGGATAAAAGTCTAGTTCATTATCTCCTTAGTATAAAAGTCTGGGAAAACAAGCTAGACTGGGGAAGCTAAATCCATCTAGCTCTCTTTTTTTTGTTGTTGTTTTTTAAGATGCCCTAACAATAATGCAGCAGGGTGAAAAGATCAGGCCCACTTTATACACATTGTGCTAATTACTGCAAGTACTTAAAGTTGTAATTAGCTTATTATACTGCAGAGAACCTAACATGGCATGTCTTTCTAAAAAAAAATAAAAAATTCTCTCCAGATCATTAGTGGGAAAGCTAACAACATCTGCTTCAAATAAAATCAACCAATTAGCACAGGCAACTTCGCATAGTTTGCAATCAGAGAATTATATTGTGCCAAGTGCTAATTTCAATGTGAATTCTATCTCGCTCTTATATCCCACGCTTATCTGCCAGCGCAGCTGGTGTTTAACACCACTGGCTTCAGTGAAGGCTCCAAAAAACTTATGTTAATTTGAAGTAATCTAATCAGAAGTGTGCAATATAGACTGGGCTTGATCTCAGCTTAATTAAAACTGACCTTGTCGTTTCGCTGCATATAAAACACCAGAACCTCGCCATTTATCACCCAGCTATGATAAATACACAGCTTATGTGAGAACCAAGGAAGACAAGCTCCCTACCAAAGGAGCTATTTTCAGCTATCAAAGCTTAATTTTAACTGTAAAATGCCACTTGCCTGTTGCTGCCAGTTCCAAAAACCCACAATAATCCCCCCAGAAACTCCTTCCAACATTCCCAAGCAGGGCACCCTTGCCAGGCTTTCCCTTTTGGTGCACTATCAGAGCTGCACATCAAAAGCTGGCTTTTGTCACTAACAGTAAATGTGCAAAGCAGCTTACTCTTTAAAATGAAGTTTGTCCTTGCTCAGTTTTGATGTTCCAGTTTCCCAAGCAAGGGAGGTGAAAACGATGAACCTGAAAATGAAACCAAAGGTTTTTGCTGAGGACTCAACACAGCAAAATGTAGCAATTAGAAAGTTGCTTGTAAAGCAATTAATTTCTTCGTTGCACTTTGTGGTTTAAATCAAATAGTGGCAGTTTAGTGTTCTTGAGTGTGGTTTTCAGCTACAATTTTTTGTTTAAATCAAATAGTGGCAGTTTAGTGTTCTTGAGTGTGGGTTTCAGGCTGCCCAGGGAGGTGGTGGAGGCACCATCCCTGGAGGTGCTCACGAAAAGACTGGATGAGGCATTTAGTGCCATGGTCTGGGTGACTGGACAGGGCTGGGTGCTAGGTTGGCCTGGATGATCTTGGAGGTCACTTCCAACCTGGTTGATTCTATGATTCTTGCTGCCAGGTGAGTGTGGCTGCCAGGGTCAAACTTTAAACATCTGATGTTGCGGTTCCTGTGGAGTGTGGTGGAGAGTCCCAAGGGTCACAAAATAGGCTTGAGTATGTCCTGTCTTGTCCAGACATGTTTACCTGCCTGTCTGCATTGCATCCAGAGGCTGGAAAATAGGACAAGAGAAACCCAAAACAACCTAGTCTGGTTTAGCCTGGTTACATAAGGCGGGTTTCATATGACTCACACCCCTGTCACATGCAAGGCGCATGTGCCCCCATTTTTGGAGGAGGGCAGCTTGTGGGTTCTTCCTGTTTTGGGTATGTTTGGGTGATTTCCAGAAGGTGATTGGGTGATATTGTGGCCAAAGAGACCATTAGCCTTGGCCATTGTTCTATAAATGGGGTAACCAGGTGAATAAGGGGCTTGTGGTGTGCTTGTTCATGCCCTCGCCCGCCACCTCAGCCTGCTGTGCCAGCCCACAGAAGATCACTGACCCCCAGTGCACCAAATTGGGCTGCCTTAGCCTCCAGCCTGGATCCTACTCTGCCCAGCCTGCTGAACCTCTGATGTTCTTCTGAGAAGCCACGGAGAGACCTCACCCGTGTCCATGAGACAGCCGAGCCACACCGCAGCCTGGGTGGAGTTCACCACAGGACTCCTGCTGTGTATTTTCCTGTGTACATTTTGGGCCACAGACATTAAGACTGAGGACTAGTGAGTGTTCTGATTCTCTTTATTCAAGTTGCTAAAAGAATGTAACTAACCTCACAAGCGGTGAATGAAGCTGCAAGACTTCTCTAGCAAAGACATTTCTAAAACCTTTGGAAATTCCACTGTACAGAGGCATTCTGTACAATAGTTCTGCTAACCACAGCCTAGAATTGGTGTGGGTACCTGTAAATAAGTTTGGGGGAATTCTCTTTGTGTATATTAATAAATTATTTAGTAACTTCTACGTTGGTCTCGTTATGTTTCACCCCAAACTCAGATTCAACTAGCCCACTTCATAACACAGAGCTGACACAGAGGAGTAAGTTTGCAATTCATAGAATCATAGAAGCAACCAGGTTGGAAGAGACCTCCAAGATCATCCAGTCCAACCTAGCACCCAGCCCTATCCAATCAACCAGATCATGGCACTAAGTGCCTCAGCCAGGCTTTTCTTGAAGATCCCCAGGGACGGTGCCTCCACCACCTCCCTGAGCAGCCCATTCCAATGCCAATCACTCTCTCTGCCAACAACTTCCTCCTAACATCCAGCCTATACCTACCCTGGCACAACTTGAGACTGTGTCCCCTTGTTCTATTGCTGGTTGCCTGGGAGAAGAGGCCACCCCCCACCTGGCTACAATGCCCCTTCAGGTAGTTGTAGACAGTAATAAGATCCCCCCTGAGCCTCCTCTTCTCCAGGCTGCACACCCCCAGCTCCCTCAGCCTCTCCTCATAGGGTTTGTGTTCCAGGCCCCTCACCAGCTTTGTTGCCCTTCTCTGGACATGTTCCAGCACCTCAACATCCTTCTTGAATTGAGGGGCCCAGAACTGGCCACAGTACATGTTTTTATTCACTCTCTGAAGGACTCTTCCCCATCAGATATGTGATGTTACTTTACTCCACTGAGACTGTCCCAGAAGATCACTGCAGTGCTGCACGGGCCCCATGTCAGAGCCTGCATGCAAGCAGGGTAGCTCCCAGCAAAGACTTAGCTTATATCAGCAAAGGAAAAAAACCTAAACCATTTTGCCACTCAGCCTGATATTGACTCATGTAGCAGAAAAAATACTAATGGAAGCACTTTTCCTGTCAGGGAAACTGCATCAGTGCTGGAGAGACTCATGACAGCTTGCCTCAGTGGAACAGGAGTGACCAACCATGCATGCAGGCATAGGCTACTGCAAATGCAAGGTAAATTACACTAATTCAAAGCTTTCACTGAGGCTGTGGACAGTATAGCTGATCTCATGCTTGCTGAAGGCAGAAGTAAAGTCCAGCCATCTCCCAAAGCTCATCTGCCAGTCATTTGATCCAATGCACACCTCTTCAGTGTGTGCTGGAAGTGTATGCAGGAGTGAGGTGCTCACTCCAGGCACAACCAGAGCACCACTCATCACAAATTGGAAACCTAAAATGAGTAAACTGAACTACAGAAATGCCTTCTGTGGGTGGGTGACTTGGGCAAATATGTCTGTCCCTGATGCAGATGGCAAGGTGGGGTGAGAGGCACACAGGCCTTATTCTTGCCTGCCTCCAGCAATATAAAGCAGCTGTCAGGAGCAGAGAGTCAAACAACCAACCCCCATCCCTACTCCTGAGTTGTATGACTCTAGCACGAAGGTTTCCAAGTACATCTGCCCTGAGTTTTCCAATGACTGTGGTTTGGTCTCACCTGTTTATAAACTATTTCCCCTGTTCAATATATTTCACAGTATCATCAGGGTTGGAAGAGACCTCACAGATCATCAAGTCCAACCCTTTACCACAGAGCTCAAGGCCAGACCATGGCACCAAGTGCCACGTCCAGTCCTGCCTTGAACAGCTCCAGGGACGGCGACTCCACCACCTCCCCGGGCAGCCCATTCCAGTGTCCAATGACTCTCTCAGTGAAGAACTTTCTCCTCACCTCCAGCCTAAATCTCCCCTGGCACAGCCTGAGGCTGTGTCCTCTTGCTCTGGTGCTGGCCACCTGAGAGAAGAGAGCAACCTCCTCCTGGCCACAACCTCCCCTCAGGTAGTTGTAGACAGCAATGAGGTCTCCCCTGAGCCTCCTCTTCTCCAGGCTAACCAATCCCAGCTCCCTCAGCCTCTCCTCATAGGGCTGTGCTCAAGGCCTCTCCCCAGCCTCGTTGCCCTTCTCTGGACACGCTCAAGCATCTCAATGTCCCTCCTAAACTGGGGGGCCCAGAATCATCAATGGCTTGGATGAGGGCACAGATGGCAGTGAGTTTGCTGGTGACATCAAACTCAGTGGGGTGGCTGCCACACCAGAAGGTTGTGTTGCCATTCAACCAGACTCAGACTGCAGGGTTGGGCAGGAAGAAATGGTATGAAATTTAACGGGGGCAAGTGTAGTCTTGCACCTGGGAAAGAACAACCCCAGGGAACAGGATAGGTTGGGGAATGACCTGGTGGAAGGCAGTGAATGAGAAAAGTATCTGGGGGTCCCAGTTGATGGGAGGTTGACCATGAGCCAGCAATGTGCTCTGGTGGCCAAGAAGGCCAATGCCATTCTGGGGTGTATTGGAAGGCCTGTGGCTAGTAGGTGGAGAGAGGTTATTCTGCCCTAGGGAGGCTGCATCTGCAGTACTGTGTCCAGTTCTGGGCTCCCCAGTTCAAGAGGGATGTGGAACTACTTGAGAGAGTCCAGCACAGAGCCACAAAGATGATGAAGGGAATGGAGCATCTCTCTTACAAGGAGAGACTGAGGGAGCTGGGGCTGTGCTGCTTGGAGAAGAGGAGACTGAGAGGTGACCTCATCAATGTTTATAAATATGTAAAGGTGAGTGCCAGGAGGAAGGAGCCAGGCTCTGCTCAGTGATGCCTGATGACAGTACAAGGGGCAATGGGTGGAAGCTGAGGCACAGGAAGTTTCATGTAAACATGAGGAGGATTTTTTTCCCTGGGAGACTCACAGAACACTGGAACAGGCTGCCCAGGGGGTTGTGCAGTCTCCCACTTGGAGATATTCAAAACCCACCTGGACACATTCTCATGTGATCTGGTATAGATGATCCTGGTCTGGCAGGGGGCTTGGACTGGGTGAGCTTTGGAGGCACCTTCCAGCCCCTGACACTCTGTGATGCTGTACCACAGTTTTTATAGCTGGGCTATTTCCTGCTTAGCAGTTCATATACTTGTGGAAGATCAAAGACAGTCTCTTCTGCTGGTGGGTATTCAACTTCTCATTTCAGGTAGGCTTTTTTTACTTTCCAGCATGTCCAGAATCAGCCTTTCCTCTTCCTCTCTCATGCCATGGTGCTTTTGATGGTGCTGCTTTCATAGAATCATAGAATCAACCAGGTTGGAAGAGACCTCCAAGATCATCGAGTCCAACCTATCACCCAGCCCTAGCCAGTCAACTAGACCATGGCACTGAGTGCCTCATCCAGTCCTTTCTTGAAGACCCCCAGGGACGGTGCCTCCACCACCTCCCTGGGCAGCCCATTCCAATGGGAAATCACTCTCTCTGTGAAAAACTTCTTCCTAACATCCAGCCTATACCTACCCTGGCACAACTTGAGACTGTGTCCCCTTGTTCTATTGCTGGTTACCTGGGAGAAGAGGCCAACCCCCACCTGGCTACAATGTCCCTTCAGGTAGTTGTAGACAGTAATAAGATCACCCCTGAGCCTCCTCTTCTCCAGGCTAAACAGGCCCAGTTCCCTCAACCTCTCCTCATAGGATTTGTGTTCCAGGCCCCTCACCAGCTTTGTTGCCCTTCTCTGGACATGTTCCAGCACCTCAACATCTTTCTTGAATTGAGGGGCCCAGAACTGGACACAGTACTCAAGGTGTGGCCTGACCAGTGCTGAGTACAGGGGAAGAATAACCTCCCTTGTCCTACTGGCCACACTGTTCCTGATGCAGGCCAGGATGCCATTGGCTCTCTTGGCCACCTGGGCACACTGCTGGCTCATCTTCAGCTTACTATCTATCAGTACCCCCAGGTCCCTTTCCTCCTGGCTGCTCTCCAGCCACTCAGTCCCCAGCCTATAGCGCTGCTTGGGGTTATTGTGGCCGAAGTGCAGAACCCTGCACTTGGCCTTGTTAAATCTCATCCCATTGGCCTCTGCCCACCCATCCAGCCTGTCCAGGTCCCTCTGCAGGGCTCTCCTACCTTCCAACAGATCAACACCTGCTCCTAGCTTGGTGTCATCTGCAAACTTACTGATGCTGGACTCAATGCCCTCGTCCAGATCATCAATAAAGATATTGAACAGGACTGGGCCCAGCACTGATCCTTGGGGAACACCACTAGTGACAGCTGCCAACTGGATGTGGCACCATTCACCACCACTCTCTGAGCTCTGCCATCCAGCCAGTTCTTGATCCAGCACAGAGTGAATCTGTCCAAACCATGAGCTGCCAGCTTGGCTAGGAGCTTCTTGTGGCAGACAGTGTCAAAGGCTTTGCTGAAGTCCAAGTAGACTACATCCACAGCCTTCCCCACATTCACCAGGCGGGTAACCTGATCATAAAAGGAGATCAGGTTGGTGAGGCAGGACCTGCCCTTCCTAAACCCATGCTGGCTGGGCCTGATCCCTTGGCTATCCTGTAGGTGCTTTGTGATGGCACCCAAGATGACCTGTTCCATCACCTTGCCTGGCACTGAGGTCAGGCTCACAGGTCTGTAGTTTTCTGGCTCCTCCTTACGACCCTTCTTGTGTATGGGAATCACATTGGCCAGCTTCCAGTCTTCAGGGACCTCTCCAGTGAGCCAGGACTGCTGATAAATGATGGAGAGTGGCTTGGCCAGCTCAGCTGCCAGCTCTCTCAGCACCCTAGGGTGGATCCCATCCGGTCCCATGGACTTGTGAGGATCCAAGTGACTTAGCAGATCCCTTACTGCTTCCTCATGGATTAGAGGGGGACTGTACTGGTCCTTGACTCCATCCACCACTTCAGGAGTCCAGCTGTCCTGGAGACAACCTGTCCCACTAGTGAAGATAGAGGCAAAGAAGGTGTTAAGCACCTCTGCCTTTTCCTCATCCTTTGTCACTCTATTCCCCTCTCTATCTAACAGGGGAATAAGGCACTGAAAAAGGCAAGCAGCTTAGAGTGACTTGGCGAGGAAGATGTGCAGCAAGAGGAATAAATAATGAATAACAGTCATGACCAAAGATAATTCACTTCCTCCTGGCAGCATGAAAATGTTTCCTACAGGTTCATCTGTTTCCAAGGCCCTGTGAATTGCATGCTAATGCACATGCATGTTTGTCTGTGAATACATGCACATTAGGAAACAGAATTATATTACAGCACAAATCTGTTCTTATATGTGTGAATTTATCAGCCCAGGTATTTGATCTATTATAAAAGCTCCCTTTAGAACAATGACTCACAGAAAGCAATTGAAAACACATCCAACAGCTCTTTTGAGTGAGGCTCCATATTACACAGGCAAGTCAAATAAGTAACAGTTTATGACAAAACATAAATTAACTGGATCATCATGGACTCATTGTTAGGACTGGATCACTTAGAGAATAAAACCAAGAACAATTCCTTTCCAGCTTAGGCTTCTCTGAATACTGTAGGTGGCAAGGTAAATGCAGAGAAATCTGGAAACCTACTTCTGATAAAGATTCCCTAAATACCCTCACAAGTTGAAGAAGCAATAAAAGGAGCTCTAAAAGTTACTTAATACAGCACACTGCAACATCAGAGTTATAGCCTACTCAAGTCTTTTCTTTGAGACCTGCCTGGTACAAGTCTCTGTTGGAAAAGCCTGTGAAGCAAAATGTTCCCAGATTTAGCCCTTTTGTAGGAAAGCTTTACTGACTACATCTTGAGTGCTGTGTCCAGTCCTGGGCTTCTCAATTCAAGAGAGATGTTGAGATACTGGAAGGTGTTTGGAGAATGGCAACAAAGCTGGGGAGGGGCCTGGAACACAAACCCTGTGAGGAGAGGCTGAGGGAGCTGGGAGTGTGCAGCCTGCAGCAGAGGAGGCTCAGGGCAGAGCTCATTGCTGTCTACAACTACCTGAAGGGAGGCTGTAGCCAGGTGGGGGTTGGTCTCTTCTCCCAGGCAAGCAGCAGCAGAACAAGTGGACACAGTCTCAAGTTGTGCCAGGGGAGGTCTAGGCTGGATGTGAGGAGGAAGTTGTTGGCAGAGAGAGTGATTGGCATTGGAATGGGCTTCCCAGGGAGGTGGTGGAGTCACCATGCCTGGAGGTCTTCAAGAAAAGCCTGGCTGAGGCACTTAGTGCCATGATCTAGTTGACTGGCTAGGGCTGGGTGCTAGGTTGGACTGGATGATCTTGGAGGTCTCTTCCAACCTGGTTGATTCTATGATTCTATGAAACTCTTCTCCAACATGATATTGGAGTCTATGTACAAAACTGATAGCAGAAGTCTAAACTCACAGAGTATATTCATACAAATACAACTCAGTACAAGCTGAACTCGAGTACCTAACTGTTAAAATTGAGCTTCACTTAGTTGCTGGCACATGCTCCAGGACTTTAAAAGGTACAAAGGCAATTCTCCAAATTATATACCTACTGGCAGATGACTTTCTTGAATTATTCAAAGGCAAAAGCTTTTGGGAATCAATGCATGAAGGTGAAGAGAGTTCAAACACAGAGTGATGAAACTGTAAGATTTAAAATGTATGTAACCATAAAGTGCATTGCTCTTGTGCCATACCAGCAATGCTTGATACCAGGGGGAAAAGTGTAAGTCAAATAGTGTCAGTGCTGAGGGTGTCTTGGTGATAGGTTGGACTGGATGATCTTGGAGGTCTCTTCCAACCTGTTTGATTCTATGATTCACACAGTGCCAGCCTGAGGGTAAGCAGGATGGTGATGGGAAGCTGTATGCACTTCTTCCTCAGCTTTATGCTGACTTTCTGCTGCATAACTTTCTTTTTGTTATTAAGAAATCCTTTCCATTATTATTTCTCCTCCTACACTCAAAAGGGCTCAGTTTTATCCTTCAGATTTTGGCACAGGACTTCTGTCTTAACCAGAAGCTGTAAAATTCTAAGACCAAAAAAAAAGATATATGTTTAGTTAAGAGACATTCATAGAACCATAGAATCAATCAGGTCACATACAGCAAGTTTTAAACACCAAGTGTCCCATACCTGGATGTTGGATCACAGATGTTTACAGCTGCTGGCATGTGGTGGGCAAGCCATACTCTGCTGGTACAGACCACTCACTCCACAAACAGGCAGTTATACACATTCACACACACCTATAGCATCAGTGCCACAGGAGCTGGCCACACACACCTGGAGAGATCTCTCAGGTTGTGCTCAGACCTTTCAGTATTAGTATTTTTCTTGGAGCCTCTGGTCCCTCCACCAGCCAGCTCTCAGCCTCTCTGCTATCTGTCCCAGACTTATTATTGCCTCAATACCCTTCTCCCAGGCCTCTTATCTATCTCACCAGCACGAGTGGCTTTGTAGTTGCACATGCTGACAGGTTGCATCCTCACATGCCCCATGTGCTGGCACCTTACAGTCTGTGGTCTTACTCTAGTTGCTGGAGCAGACCTACACACACATACACGCAGAATACAGAGTCCTTCACCTAGGAAAATAGAAATGGAGTTTGGTGAGAAGATAGGACAGACTGCCCTGAGCAGGAGCTAGGCATGGCCAGCAGCTTTTTTTACATGGAACCAGCCCCTTATCCCTCTAATTTCCCAAACATTTTGCTTCTCAAATTACCTACATCCGTCCCTTCCCCTACCATTACTTCTTCCTCAAAACATCAAACTCTTGTCCAGCCCCAAAATGCTTTTCCTGGTTTCCCACAACAGCTTTCTTATCCCTTTGTATTATCCCTGCTGTCCAAAAAGCATAGAACAGCATAGAACAGCATAGAATCAACCAGGTTGGAAGAGACCTCCAAGATCATCCAGTCCAACCTAACACCCAGCCCTAGCCAGTCAACCAGACCATGGCACTAAGTGCCTCATCCAGGCTTTGCTTCAACACCTCCAGGGACAGTGACTCCACCACCTCCCTGGGCAGCCCATTCCAATGCCAATCACTCTCTCTGGGAAGAACTTCCTCCTAACATCCAGCCTAGACCTACCCCAGCACAACTTGAGACTGTGTCCCCTTGTTCCATTGCTGGTTTCCTGGGAGAAGAGGCAACCCCCACCTGGCTACAATGTCCCTTCAGGTAGTTGTAGACAGCAATGAGTGCTGCAGAGATCCTTTCCACTGGGTCAATGTGACGGATGTCACCCTCAGACCATGGGATGGTCACCCTCACAATGACAGCCTGGGCTGAGGTTCAAGAAGGGTATCATTCAGTTCTCCCAGTGCCATGTTCTTCTGTTCTCTTCTCTGTGTGTGGAGATGAGGGGATTTTAACACTACCCAACAAAACCTATTAATGCCGTGTCATCAGAACACATAAGGTGGGCTCAGCAATAAGAGAGAGAATAAATGCTGTAGGCTGAGACAGGAAAAAAATGTCCAATGCTGCCAGCTGTGTGATGAGCCTGTATTGATCTTACAGAAAGTACATCCATTATACAAGATGCAGCTGGCTCCATGCTGATAAACCATTGAGGAGAGCTCAATGATGTACAAGAATCAATGTGTGCCCCCTCTCTTTCTCCTACACGGTCACACAACAATATCATACTCTCCCACACCTACTCAGCTCTCCTTCACTCACCCAGCTGCACTTCCTAGGAATGATCTTCTCCTTTTCCCCATGCACAGTCCTCATCCTTTTTCCTTTTTTTTTTCACTTTCTCCCATCTTCTCATACACATGCATCACTTTGGCCAACTCTGAGAGCAAAGAGCAATGCATTGCTCTGTTCTCCCTCTCATCACTAGTAGGCTTTTGGATTTTTTTTCCCCTTGTACTGCAGAACCATATATAAACCTGGGCAAGCTTACAATGGCAGCTTACTGGCAAGCTTACTGGCTTCCAGTTGGCAGCTGTCACTAGAGGTGTTCCTCAAGGATCAGTGCTGGGCCCAGTCCTGTTCAATATCTTTACTGATGATCTGGACCAGGGGATTGAGTCCAGCATCAGTAAGCAGAACTACAGGCTGGGGACAGAGTGGCTGAGAGCAGCCAGGAGGAAAGGGACCTGGGTGTGCTGGTAGATAGTAGCTGAAGATGAGGCAGCAGTGTGCCCAGGTGGCCAAGAGAGCCAATGGCATCCTGGCCTGCATCAGGCACAGTGTGGCCAGTAGGACACAGAAGGTTATTCTTCCCCTGTACTCAACACTGCTGAGGCCACACTTTGAGGACTGTGTCCAGTTCTGGGCTCCTCAATTCAAGAGAGATGTTGAGGTGCTGAAAGATGTCCAGAGAAGGGCAGCAAGGCTGACAAGGGGTCTGGAACACAAATCCTGTGAAGAAAGGCTGAGGGAGCTGGAGTTGTTTAGCCTGGAGAAGAGGAGGCTCAGGGCAGACCTCATTGCTGTCTACAACTACCTGAAGGGAGGTTGTAGCCAGGTGGGGGGTGGTCTCTTCTCCCAGACAACCAGCACCAGAACAAGGGGACACAGTCTCAAGTTGTGCCAGGGGAGGTCTAGGCTGGACATTAGGAGGAAGTTGTTGGCAGGGAGAGAGATTGGCACTGGAATGGGCTGCCCAGGGAGGTGGTGGAGTCACCATCCCTGGGGGTGTTGAAGCAAAGCCTAGCCATGGTCTAGCTGACTGGCTAGGGCTGGGTGCTAGGTTGGCCTGGATGATCTTGGAGGTCTCTTCCAACCTGATTGATTCTGTTCTGCTCCAAATCTGTAATCAAACCCTGAATTGCCTTTAAAAATGTTGGAAATGAAAGTTCCTTTTTACCATATGAAAAACTCCAGTGTGTGAGCATGTTTGTAAAGGAGTATATCTCGAATTGACAAAGCAATAATGACTGCATTCCTTACAATTTAATCAATTCAACCAAATTAACTGAATTAACTGTGGGAGAGCTGCGCAGGTATCGAGCCTAAAGCACCCCAAAATGTGACTGTTGGCTGAAGACCAAAGGAAAAAGTTCAGACAAGCAGCCTGATTTGCTTTGAAATTTTGGTTATTTCCTTTTCTCCAAATGCTGCTTTGAAACAAAACATTATCAAGCAGAAACAGCAATTTCACAGTTGGCAAGGCTTGGCATTCAGCAGCAGTTCTTGCAGCACCGCAGCAGTAGGGAATCTGAGCCATCACTCGTCCTTAGGCAGCACAGGCTCATACACTCTTACAAGCAGCAACTGCTCCCTTCTCTCAGTAAAGTAGGAACATTAAGGCTCTCAGTTTTCCACTGTAGCTCAGAGTGACTTATCAGTAGTGTGTATCAGTGCTTTGCTCAGCACTGGTCAGGCCACACCTTGAATACTGTGTCCAGTTCTGGGCCCCTCAATTCAAGAAAGATGTTGAGGTGCTGGAACATGTCCAGAGAAGGGCAACAAAGCTGGTGAGGGGCCTGGATCACAAATCCTATGAGGAGAGGTTGAGGGAGCTGGGGGTGTGCAGCCTGGAGAAGAGGAGGCTCAGGGGTGATCTTATTGCTGTCTACAACTACCTGAAGGGGCATTGTAGCCAGGTGGGGGTTGGTCTCTTCTGCCAGGCAACCAGCAATAGAACAAGGGGACACAGTCTCAAGTTGTGCTGGGGTAGGTATAGGCTGGATGTTAGGAAGAAGTTCTTCACAGAGAGAGTGATTGGCATTGGAATGGGCTGCCCAGGGAGGTGGTGGAGGCACCGTCCCTGGGGGTCTTCAAGAAAAGCCTGGATGAGGCACTTAGTGCCATGGTCTGGTTGATTGGTTAGGGCTGGATAATAGGTTGGACTGGATGATCTTGGAGGTCTCTTCCAACCTGGTTGATTCTATGATTCTATGATTCTATGATAATTTAGCAAAGGGAAACTTCAGCTCAGAGTCTGAGTGCACTCAGCCATCCAATAATGAATGGAAAACTAACCAGAGACAGCATTTCTAATTGCTGGCTGCTCAAATGTTTCATCCCTTTCCCATACATGTTTAGGAAGCAAGCCACTTGTATTCAGGACAAAAGAAAGGTCATTGGCATCTGTCCAGCTGAGAGCTTTATTTGCAGTGCACAGTCGTACTCCAGAAGGAATCAGCCAGGCACTCAGTCAACAGAGCTTTGAATCACAGATGTATTTCTACAAGATTCTACATCATTTCATATCAAATTATTTTGTTTGTCCTTTAGAGAGAGGTTTTCTCTGATACCAGGTATTTCCACAGGCAGATATGGCTACTTCTGGAACTGCAATGGGAATATCCAGGATGAATTAGTTGATTTTATCTCTTTTAGATCAGCTTTTAAAACTAAAGGCATAAAAGGTTCATTTGTTACAAATGATTATCAAAGGTAGCTGAGGGATGTCCAGAGAAGGGCAACAAAGCTGGTGAGGGGCCTGGAGCACAAATCCTATGAGGAGAGGTTGAGGGAGCTGGGCCTGTTTAGCCTGGAGAAGAGGAGGCTCAGGGGTGATCTTATTACTGTCTACAACTACCTGAAGGGACATTGTAGCCAGGTGGGGGTTGGCCTCTTCTCCCAGGCAAGCAGCAATAGAACAAGGGGACACAGTCTCAAGTTGTGCTGGGGTAGGTATAGGCTGGATGTTAGGAAGAAGTTCTTCACAGAGAGAGTGATTTCCCATTGAATGGGCTGCCCAGGGAGGTGGTGGAGGCACCGTCCCTGGGGGTCTTCAAGAAAAGACTGGATGAGGCACTTAGTGTCATGGTCTGGTTGACTGGATAGGGCTGGGTGCTAGGTTGGACTGGATGAGCTTGGAGGTCTCTTCCAACCTGGTTGATTCTATGATTCTATGACCTCAGTGCTAGAAGATGAAGGAAAAAGAGAGACAGATTCCATCCTGGGGGTCTCACAAGAGGGGCAAAGGGGCAGAATCCCCTCCCTTGCCCTGTGCCCACACTGCTCTTGCTGCAGCCCAGCACAGGGTTGTGTCTGGGCTGCACTCACGCTGCTGGCTCATATTGAGCTTTTCATTCCCCCAGACCCCCAAGACCTCTTCCTAAGGGCTGCTCTCAGCCATTCACCACCCAGCCTGGAGCTGTGCTTGGGACTGCACCGACCCAGGTGCAGCACCTGGGTATTATGCTATATACCCAGTGGCAGGAGGGGCACTGTTCCTTTAGGCAGGCTCACAAACTGACCTGAAGGTGCCATATTTTGGCTTTTTTGGGGGGCTCCTTTTGTGCTGATCTGAGCTCCTGAGAGCTGACTGTATGTCCAGTGCAGTTCATTGAACTCTGCTTTGAAATTGTCCATGGTTACATGTAGTTTGAAGAGGACCAATATACAGCACTTGTTCCTTTGGTGTTGTTACTGGCTTGTAAGTGTTTTGTACAGCTTGTGGTATCCAGTCCCAGGAGAAAGGAATGATGAATGTTGCTGGAGCAATTTGAGAATGAATCTCTTCCTGTCGAAATGTTGTGATGGAAGCTAATTGCCAGGGTGGAAACTTGCCAAAAGTAAAGAGCTCAAAAAAATGGTAACATTTTGGATTTCTGTAGCATCCCTGACAAGAAAAAAGCCTTCCAGCCAGGAAACAAATAAATGCAACATTCCCCCACTCCTTTAATTTCTGGCAGCACACCAAAAGCTGTTTCTTTTCTGTTTAGAGCAGAGTTCTTCATTCTTGATGTATTTTAAATTGAAAATTAGTTTATTCCCTCCCTCTCCCCCCCCCCCCCCCCCCCCCCCCCCCCCCCCCCCCCCCAACTGTCTGTTTTGTCAAAAAGCTTTTTCCTGTGGAGGACCATCTCAGCTGAACAGTTTCAACAAGCTCTTGTGTCTTCTGAACTCAAGCTTCTTGTGTAGAAAGACATTATGCTGTTGGCATGCTCCTTCCACTAACAGCCTAGAGCATGTTTAGTGTCATCTGTTCCTGCTTCCTTTGCTAAGACATGGGCATTGTGCTTTATACCTTTGCATCCTTGGATCATGGATATTTTTATTGGTTTAGTTATTTTTGTTTCATAGAATCATAGAATGGTTTAGGTTGGAAGGGACCTCAAAGTTCATCTAGTTCCAATCCCCTTGCCATAGGTCCCTGCCACTAGAACAGATCACTCAAAGCCTCATCTAACCTAGCCTTGAACACCTCCAGGGAGGGAGCATCCTCAACCTCCCTGAGCAACCTGTGCCAGTGTTTACACATTCTTATGATATGTATGGCCTTCTGCTTTTGCTCTGGAGCAGAGAAAGGATTTCTGCAGCTTAAACCTTCCTTAACAAAATGTCATTTTCTAGTAAAACTTCCCCTGGGTTTAATGGAACACAATAAAAGTGGTGTGGGTACTGCTAAGCTGGTTGACATCTGTTTCAAGGTGGCAAGCACTTCCATTTTCACTGATGATCATTGGTGAGGCTGCTCAGTACTTGGCTTCTTGACCCATGCTACATATGACTGTGAACGTTGGTTTGCATAGTCACAGAATCACAGAACTTTAGAGGCTGGAAGGGACCTCCAGAGATCATTAAGTCCAACCCCTGTGCCAAGGCAGGATCTCCTGGAGTACTCTGCACAGGAATGCAACCAAGTGGGTTTGGAAAGTCTCCAGAGAAGGAGACTCCACAACCTTTCTGGGCAGCCTGCTCCAGCACTCTGTCTGTAAAGAAGTTTCTCCTCACATTGAGCTGAAACTTTCTGTGTTTCAGTTTGTAGCCATTGCCCCTTATTGCTCCTGGCCACCAAAAAGAGCTTGGCCCCATAGACTTGACACCCACCCCTCAGTTATTTGTACACATTGATCAGATCTCCTCTCAGCCTTCTCTTCTCCAGACTAAACAGCCCCAGGTCTCTCAGTCTCTCCCCATAGGGAGATGCTCAAGTCCCCCAGTCATCCTCATGGCTCTCCACTGGACCCTTTCCAGCAGGTCCCTGTCTCTCTTGAGCTGGGAAGGCCAAAATTGGTTAAAAAAACCAATAGCAAATTTTATCCTTTGATGTAGAAACAGAGACACCTGAGTGCAAACCAAATGTACCATCACAGAGAGGCTGAGGTGCAGTTTGTCACATTTTCTGTCACAGGGTCAGAAAGAAAATGCTGCTCCTACTCAGAACCAGCTATGGCAGTGGCAATTATTTAGTGCAGGGCTGCTTCTGAATTGCTCTGTCCTCCTTGTGTTCTTTTGGGTCGGTGGCATTTGCACTCCCCTGACCCTGGGACCACGTTTGACAACAAATCTTAAAGAATAAGCCTATAGGTCACAAAGGGAGGGATCCATCTGATCAAATACAGCTGTTTACTCTGCACACACATGGCGTTTACCCACCACCACCAGCTCTCTTTGCAGGCAGAAATTAAAAGTCAGCATTTCTGTGGGATGAGTCAAGCAGCTATTTCATGCTGGTCAGAGAAATCTTGCCCTGGAAGGACTGCAGAGAAAGAGCAGGCAGATCAGATGTGCTGCATAGAATCATAGAATCATACAATCAGTCAGGGTTGGAAAGGACCACAGGGATCATCTAGTTCCAACCCCAGTTTGTTCTGTTACCGATTTCTTTACTTAGTTTTCAGTTGTTTTCCTGTGTTGGTCTCTCCTGTTAGCAGATTAATTCTCTCTCCTTTTTTCCTCATCACATTAGTGGTCACAGACATGTCACAACCTGATGAAGCATTTCTTGGAATACAGCAGAGTGGAGAGCATGAACAGAAATGATTTAACAGTTCGGTCTAGTTAGCACCGTTGGAGGCAGGAAATGTCTGAAGGACTTCATGAAAAACAACATAGGGTTAAATCTTGGGAGAGTGTGAGGAACCTTAAATTATAGATAATTCAAAATGACACATTCAAGGGCAGTGTAATCTTCAGTTGGGGCTCAACTTTTCAGGTTTCCTTCTTTTTCTCTAGCCCTTCTCTCCCTCTCCTTCTTTCTCCTTCCTTCTCTCCCTCTTTCTCTCTCTCCTTCCTTCTCTCCCTCCCCTCTCTCTCTCGCCTTCCATTTCTCCCTCTTTCTCTTTCTTCTTTCTCTATCTTCTTTCTCTCCCTCTTCCTCTTTCTGTCTCCTATTTGTCTCCCTCTTTCTCCCTCCTTCCATCTCTTTCTCTCTCCTCATTCTCTCCCTCTTTCTCTTTCTCTCGCCTTCCATTTCTCCCTCTTTCTCTTTCTTCTTTCTCTCTTCTTTCTCTCCCTCTTTCTCCCTCCTTCCATCTCTTTCTCTCTCCTCTTTCTCTCCCTCTTTCTTTCTCTCACCTTCCATCTCTTTCTCTCCTTCCTTCCTTCCTTCTTTCTTCCCTTCCTTCCTTCCTTCCTTCCTTCCTTCCTTCCTTCCTTCCTTCCTTCCTTCCTTCCTTCCTTCCTTCTTCCCTCCCTTCCTCCCTCCCTCTCTCTTCCTTCCTTCCTTCCTTCCTTCCTTCTTTCCTCTTTCCCTTTTCTTCCTCTTTCCTTCTTCTTCCTTCCTCTTTCTCTCTTCTTTCTTTCTTTCTTTCTTTCTTTCTTTCTTTCTTTCTTTCTTTCTTTCTTTCTTTCTTTCTTTCTTTCTTTCTTTCTTTCTTTCTTTCTCTCTAACTAATCAGAAAGTCTGTGTATCTCATGCTGTGTTGACACCACAGACTCTTCATTTTTTCTTCTTTAGACTCAGGAAGTATGACACAATGGAAAAAAACAAATCCCTTTAGGTCAGAAAGAGGTTTCAGCGCTGATAGCTGGGCTGTGTTGTGTCTCATCTGTTGTAAGAGCAAAAGCAAGCACAGAGGAGAGCTTAGGTTACTCATTTGTCTTCCACAGAGAGCTGCCTTTGTTCCTGAATAGCTCTGCCAGACTTTGACATCTCCCTGGGGAGAAAGCTGAGGTGTGTCTGGCTGCAGGTTTCTCTAGCACGGGGAAGACCAAACATAATCTGAAGATGTTTGAACCAAGGATTTTCAATTCGATTATCCTCCTTTAGATCACAATATTCATTACTAACTGTATGCATGGTAACACTGTGAATCTAGAGCTAGAACTTTAAAATGTGATGTCAATAATTGATTTGGAGAGTTGATTGGACAGGGCTGGGTGCTAGGTTGGGCAGGATGATCTTGGAGGTCTCTTCCAACCTGGTTAATTCTATGATGTTCTGCAAAATCAAGAAAAGCAGCATTTTCTCTTGATGCTATATAATGATTTGCAAATATTTCCTCAAGGACAATATATAGGGGAGGTGGGAGGGGTTGGAAATCAATCAGTTTGCAAGGTCTGATTAAGCTGCTGTTTCCAGGGGCAGCATTTTCAAGATCAACATGAAAAAATAGCATTTGGAGGCCCAACAAAGACAGAGATAGGATCTCATTACAGTGGCTTGCCTGCCCCACTCAGGGCACTAAATCACTCGTGTGGAGGTGTCCTGCAGAATGCTAAATAATAATGGGTGTTAAGGAAAGAGGTTGCCAGGTTGAAGTCAGCTGCCTGCTGCTCCAGGATCAGTTCACAGGATATTAGGGGTTGGAAGGGACCCAAGGAGATGATCAAGTCCAACCTCCCTGCCAGAGCAGGACACTACTAACACAGATCACAGAGGAACACATCCAGACAGGCCTTGAAAGTCTCCAGAGGAGACTCCACAACCTCACTGGGGAGCAGGGCTCCTCTCCAGCAGATCACCTCCTAGCCTGTTTATTATTCCTCCCCAGGTGCAGGACTCTGCACTTGTCCTTGGTGAACTTCATCTGGTTCCTCTGTGCCCAGCTCTCAGTCTGTCCAGGTCTCTCTGGATGGCTGCACAGCCTGCAGCTGCATCAGCCAAGCCTCCCAGTTTGGTGTCATCAGCAAACTTGCTGAGCAGACTCTCTGTGCCCTCATCAATGTCATTGATGAAGATGTTGAACAGGACTGGAGTCAGCACTGATCCCTGGGGGACTCCACTGGTCACAGCTCTCCAGCTGGACCTGGCACCATTGATCACCACCCTCTGAACTCTATCTTGTCACCAGTTCCTAACCCACCTCACTGTCTGCTCTTCCATTCTACACTTCTTGAAGCTGCTTGAACCTCTGCAGTATCCTTGTAATTGTGCTCAGGGATTTCTTGAAATTATTCCACCAAGAAAGTATTCTTTGACCTGAAAATGTGACCAGAGGAGGGCAATGAAGCTGATGAAAGGCCTGGAACACAAACCCTATGAGGAGAGGATGAGGGAGCTGGGGGTGTGCAGCCTGCAGAAGAGGAGGCTCAGGGCAGACCTCATTGCTGTCTACAACTACCTGAAGGGAGGCTGTAGCCAGGTGGGGTTGGGCTCTTCTGCCAGGCAGCCAGCACCAGAACAAGGGGACACAGTCTCAAGTTGTGCCAGAGGAGGTCTAGGCTGGATATTAGGATGAAGATGTTGTCAGAGAGAGTGATTGGCATTGGAATGGGCTGCCCAGGGAGGTGGTGGAGTCACCATCCCAGGAGGTGCTGAAGCAAAGCCTGGCTGAGGCACTTAGTGCCATGGTCTGATTGATTGACTAGGGCTGTGCGCTAGGTTGTCCTGGATGATCTTGGAGGTCTCTTCCAACCTGGTTGATTCTATGATAAAGTCTGACAGCTCTAAAATTGCCCCACCACTCAGGATACCTCCTCCATAGTGAGGGATGCTGGGCAGCTACCCTGATGTTCCAGACAGAAGTGGAAGTTCCCTCCATGGAGGGATTCAAATAATGAACATTTCCAATGTAACAGGATTTCTGGGATTCTTTTTTCAGTGTCCTTCAGTGATTCTCTCAGGCACTGTGTGGAGATAGGGCTGAAAACTGACTGGGCTTTTAAGCTGGGAGTGCAAAGCTCTGAATATTCACAAACACACTTACTGCATATTTATAAGACAGCTTTAAAGAAACAAGACAACAGAATCTATCCCCAGCATGCTTATTGTGATAGGCTGGCTTTTAATAAATGGGCTGGGGGACAACCTGAGGACTGGGGAGCTTATTGTACAGAACTGAATATTGCTTGGACAAGCAGAGACAAGGTGCATTTGTGGTGATTTCCTTCTTTCTTTCCACAAAGAGGCAGATATTCTTTTATTCTCCACTTCATTCAAGCAGTTGTGAACCCAACTTGTCCTCAGTATTGTGTAACAGCCTGCTGAGGAAATAGCCCCAAAATAATGAAGGATGGGAGGCAGGGAAATATTGTTCATATTTCTGCTGCTATACAGCTCTACACAAAGGCTCTGCAATAGCAGCAGCATTCTGCTGATGTACTGATTTTTCTTCTATGCAGACCCCGCAGAGGCACAATAACGAGAGAAAAATACTACAGAAGCCACTTAAGGATTTGTGGCTGTGCTTGGTGTGAATGTTTCTTTAAATGAGGCAGACCATGAGAACATAAATGTGTCCACACCATGCTGCATTTTGTCCTCCCAGAGGAAAACAATTCACAAAGAGAGCATTTCAAATCTTTCTTATAAGTCCCACTTCCTCTTCCAGCAGCTGCAGGTAAGAATAGCAGGAAAGGTTAAAGATTTAATGGATGCTGCAACTTAACTTGCTCTCCTTTTCACAGCATCACAGAAAACATCCCCTTGGAAGAGGTCTCCAAGCTCATCCAGTCCAACCTTCAACCCAGCCCCAAAGGGTCAATCCTAAACCATGTCCCTGAGTGCCTGGTCCACAGACTGCTTAAATACCTCCAGGGATGGTGATGCCACCTCTGCCCTGGGTGGACCACTCCAGTGTTAGAAAACCCTCTCTGTGAAGAAATATTTCCTAGCATCCAGCCTGAGCCTCCACTGCTGAAATTTGAAACCATTCCCTCTAGTCCTGTCGCTTGCCACCGAGAAGAGGCTGCCCCTTCCTCACTCCAACCTCTCTTCAGAGAGAGAGCAATGAGGCCTCATAAAATCATAGAATCATAGAATCAACCAGGTTGGAAGAGAACTCCAAGATCATTCAGTCCAACCTAGCACCCAGCCCCATCCAGTCAACCAGACCATGGCACTAAGTGCCCCAGCCAGGCTTTGCTTGAACACCTCCAGGCACAGCCACTCCACCACCTCCCTGAGCAGCCCATTCCAATGCCAATCACTCTCTCTGCCAACAACTTCCTCCTAACATCCAGACTAGACCTCCCCTGGCACAATCTGAGCCTGTGTTCCCTTGTTCTGTTGCTGGTGGAAAAGCTCTCAGGAATCTCTTTCACCTGAATGTAGGTGTTCTTCCATCTCCCACCAAGCCTTGAGATCCAGCTGAAATACAGAATTTCCAAACTCAAAAAGTCAGCATATTCAGGACTCTGGCACATTCTGCTCTGAAAGTTAAAAGCTAGCTCTCACCCCAGTCAGTCACAGCTCCACAGGACTCAGCAGACTACTGTCACATTATCTGAGGCAGCCAAGGGAGGCCAATGCCATAGAATAAGGAATACAGCATCTCCCTCAGCACCCTTCTCGAGGCAGGCTTTGCTGAGCTTTCAAATGGTTGGCAAACCAATCTGCAGCAATTCCCAAAAGCAGAAACCTTCCTGTAATTTACAACTTGGCATTTTTCAACCAAGGCATTCATCAGGAAATACAATCTGGAACACAGAAGGTTTCAGCTCAACATGAGAAGGTGAATTCACTGATAGTGAGGGCAACAGAGCACTGAATCAGGCTGCCCAGATTGGTTGTGGAGTCTCCTTCTCTGCAGAATTTCCGAGCCCACCTGGATGCCTTTCTGTGTGAACTACCTTAGGGGATCCTGCCTTGGCAGGGAGGTTGGGCTCAGTGATCTCTGGAGGTCCCTTCCAACCTCTAAGATTCTGTGATTCTGTTCTGTTGTGTTTCCTGCATCCCTCTTGAAGATGCAAAGTGTGTGCAAGAAAGAGGCACAGGGTAGAAGGAATCTCCTGATGCTTTGGGCATGCTCTAAATGCAGTCCTCAAGATGTAGGGGTGTTTAGGCAGGCTTCATGTCCTTTGCTGGACACTGGCAATGTTAACTGTGTGAAACAGTAGTTCTCCTAAGAGTCTTGGGGCTCTGAAGCAGATAGACATCAGGATCTTACTCATTAGTTGACAGAGAAGCAGAAAACATTTATTTCTCCTGAGCAGTTCCACTTGTGGAATCTCCTTCTCTGGACACTTTCCAAGCCCACTTGGATGCATTCCTGTGTGAACTACCCTAGGGGATCCTGCCTTGGCAGGGAGATTGGTCTCAATGATCTGTGGAGGTCCCTTCCAACCTCTAATGTTCTATAACTCTGTGGAATTCCTGGCCAGCTCTGATCAGGAGTGCACTTGGGAACCAAACATTTTTGTCATTTCTGTGGGCAAGATGTATCTAACCTGGGAACAAAAGAGACATGACACTCTGATCACTGAATACAGGAGATGAAAGGATGTGGCAAATCAGAAGCAGATGGAACTAACAGCCAAATTCCTTACTTGCAATTAATCTAATTTAACATCACACTGATGAGGCTTCCTACAAAAGCACAGTGTTTGCTGGTAATAAGTCCAGTTCTGGACAAAAGGGGTTGCAGTACTAGGAGCAGAGAGAGCTGTGAGACCACAGTGTGCAACTTGGAGTACAGCCCATGCAAGCCAGGGGTAAGGGGAAGAAAGCAGAGATTGTAATCCCTCCTTTTCCACTACCAGTTCAAGCTTCATTACCAATGTGTGCGAGTATTTATCCTTGGTAAATTTTCTCCCCTTTGCTCTGCTCTTGTCAGACCCCACCTGGAGTACTTTGGCAGTTCTGGAGTCCCCAGCACAAGAGGGACATGGAACTGTTGGAGTGAGTCTAGAGGAGGCCACAAAAATGCTCAGAGGGCTGCAGCAGCTCTGCTATGAGGACAGGCTGCAAGAGTTGGGGCTCTGCAGCCTGGAGAAGAGAAGGCTTTGAGGAGACCTTGGAGTGGCCTTGCAGTATCTGAAGGGGACCTACAGAAGGGCTGGGGAGGGACTATTGACAAGGACTTGTAATGACAGGACACGAAGCAATGGGTTTAAACTGGCAGAAGGGAGATTCAAACCAGATGTTAGGAAATGGTTCTTTCCAGTGAGGGTGGAGAGACACTGGCACAGGTTTCCCAGGAAGGTTCTGGCTGCTCCCTCCCTGGAGGTGTTCAAGGCCAGGTTGGATGAGCAACCTGCTCTAGTGGGAGGATTGGAACTAGATGAACTTTGAGGTTCTTTCTAACCTAAACCATTCTGTGATTCTATGAAATTGAACTTTGCTTACGGAGACAGATTCAAAACCATTTAAGTTTACTTGCAAAGACAGTTTCAAAACCAAACCAACCAGCCAAACAGGACCTAATAGGTCCTGGGAAGAAGCCACGTTTCAGATGGACAGTAAATTTATGTTCTCAAAAGTAATGTTGTTTACATTAACATCAGCCCCTATTAAAAGTAGGAACCTGAGGTCCCCAGGGTGTTACTGCAGGAAGGCATGGTGTCAGGGGGCAGTAGTTCAATTCATGCTCTGAGCAAGAGGATTTAAGATACATATTTTTCCAGCCACTAAATGATTGACACTTCTGGCAAAAGACTGAAAACGTAATTTCAAGCACCTGAAAGCAGAGAAGCTGAGCTTGGCGAGGTGACTGGCTGGGTGAATGACCTGCTAGCCAAGATACTATACAAAAGAAAGGAACTGGGCCATTATTTCTCCTGCAGCACCCCAGCCCTGAGGCTTCAGCCACCTTCTCAATAAAAAGGCTCCCAAATAGCCATCTTCCCCAGTACTCCCCCTGCCTCCTCCACACCACCACCTCCGTGCTCCCTGCTTTCACCCAGCATTGCCTAGCTCCCTCTGCCTGAGCCCAAGCCACCAGCTGGTTACAACACTATCCCTCCAGCCTCTCACCACTCCCATGCTCAACAACTTCCTCCTCATGTCCAGCCTGAACCTACCCACCTCCAGCTTCTCTCTATTCCCCCTAGTCCTGGCACTCCCTGACAGCCTAAAAAGTCCCTCCCCAGCTTTTTTGTAGGTCCCCTTCAGATCCTGGAAGGCCACAAGAAGGTCACCTCAGAGCCTACTCTTCTCCAGACTGCACAGCCCCAACTCTTTCAGTCTGTCCTCACAGCAGAGCTGCTGCAGCCCTCTGAGCATCCCAGTGGCCCTTCTCTGGACATGCTCCAGCATCTCCATCCTTCTTGCAATGGGGGCTCCAGAACTGGATGCAGTCCTCCAGGTGGGGTCTCACCAGAGTGCAGTAGAGGAGGAGAATCACCTTCCTGGCCCTGCTGGCCACACTTCTCCTGCTGCAGCCCAGGCTCTGCTTGGCTTTCTGGGCTGCAAGTGCACACTGATGGCTCATGTTGAGCTTCTCGTCCAGCAGCACCCCCAAGTCCCTCTCCTCAGGGCTGCTCTCCAGCCACTCACTGCCCAGCCTGCATTTGTGCTTGGGAACTGAGGGCCCATGTGCTTTGTGCTGCCAAGCTGGAGTAGCCCTTCCTGCAGTTGCACCTCCAATGGCAGCCACACCAGTCAGTGCTGCACCCAGGGATGTGATTATGATGATCAAGTGCAAGCAGTGCAAGCTCAGAGGCTATGGGGAGCTCAGGTTGCAAGCAGGTGAGGCTGAAATGTGTCCAGCCCTGGACTGCCCAGCAGGAGAGGCTCAATCAGGGCTGCAACAAATGCCTGCAGACAAACGGACTCCCTCTCACTCACACACAAAGAGAAATTGGTGCTGATGACATTTGCTTATTCACAGCTGGTAGAGTTTAATCAAAGGAAAACAAGAAATGCTGTTCAGTTTTGCTTTTTATTCCCTTCAGTGCCATTCCACTTACTTTTAAAATAGATGTCATAGCAAAGATTTATATTTAATGCTTTGCTTGTCACAGAGGGAAGGAGAAATGAGCTGCTGAGAAGAAGCTCCAGGAGCAGGGATTTATCCAGGGATGAAGGCTTTTGGGACTAGATCCATCTTGAACTAATTTAACTAGAACTGAAGGCATTAGTCTGTGCTCACTCAGTGAAGGTGTCATTACATGCACCAGATCTTCTCTGCAAGACTGTGGGCAAGAGCAAAATGAGTCTCTGGAGGAAAACAGTTGAAGGGGAAGCAGATCAAATATCCAGTTCAATCCCTCTTTGAGCATTTTGCCAGTGGGACGTTTGCAGTAGAAGGACATTAGCTATTTCTCCAGTATAATTGCTGAGAGCCATCACTTAGCAGTGGCTTGCTGCTAATCACAGCATCACAGAATGTCAGGGGCTGGAAGGGACCTTCATAAGCCTATCCACTCCAAGCCCTCTGCCAGAGTAGGAGCATATAGAGCAGGTTACACAGGAATGTGTCCAGGAGGGTTTGGAGTATCTCTAGAGAGGGAGACTCCACAATCCCCCTGGGCAGCCAGTTCCAGTGTTCTGTCACCCTCACAGTGGAAAAAATCCTCCTCAGGTTTACATGAAACTTCTTATGCCTCAACTTCCACCCATTATCCCTTGCCCTGGCATTGGGCATCACCCAGCAGAGCCTGGCTCCATCCTTCTGGCACTCACCCTTTGCATATTCATAAACATGGATGAGGTCACCTCTCAGTCTCCTGTTCTCCAAGCTAAAGAGTCCCAGCTCCTTCAGTCTTTCCTCAGAAAAGAGATGTTCCATTCCCTTCATCATCTTTGTGGCTCTGCACTGGACTCTCTCAAGCAGTTCTCTGAGGTCCTTCTTGAAATGAGAGGCCCAGAACTGGGCACAGTACACCAGATGCAGCCTCACCAGAGCACAGTAATGAAATACATGTAGCAGTGTTATTAAAGTAGCAGTGAATTTAAGCAATCTGTTCATAGAAACAGACTTCTTTCATGCACCTGAGACCCCCTCCAGTTACAGTATCACACAGTATCACAGTATCACCAAGGTTGGAAGAGACCTCACAGATCATCAAGTCCAACCCTTTACCACAGTGCCCAAGGCTAGACCATGGCACCAAGTGCCACATCCAATCTTGCCTTGAACAGCTCCAGGGACGGCGACTCCACCACCTCCCTGGGCAGCCCATTCCAGTGTCCAATGACTCTCTCAGTGAAGAACTTTCTCCTCACCTCCAGCCTAAATCTCCCCTGGCGCAGCCTGAGGCTGTGTCCTCTCGTTCTGATGCTGGCCACCTGAGAGAAGAGAGCAACCTCCTCCTGGCCACAACCACCCCTCAGGTAGTTGTAGACAGCAATAAGGTCACCCCTGAGCCTCCTCTCCTCCAGGCTAAACAACCCCAGCTCCCTCAGCCTCTCCTCGTAGGGCTGTGCTCGAGGTCTCTCCCCAGCCTCGTCGCCCTTCTCTGGACACGCTCAAGCATTTCGATGTCCCTCCTAAACTGGGGGGCCCAGAACTGAACACAGTACTCAAGGTGTGGTCTAACCAGTGCAGAGTACAGGGGCAGAATGACCTCCCTGCTCCTGCTGACCACACCATTCCTGATGCAGGCCAGGATGCCACTGGCCCTCTTGGCCACCCTCGAGAGTAGTTAAGGAAATGCCCTGTGGTGGTTTGGCCCTGGCTGGGGGCCACATGCCTGCCAAAGCCACTCTATCACCTCCCTTCTTAAATGGACAGGGGAAAGGGGAATTACAACAAAAGCCAGTGATAAGCTCTATGCAATTTAATAATGACAATAAGCAAAGCAATAGACTGCGTGGAAAGCAAAAGCAGAGAGAGAGATGTTAGTCTCTACTTCATAGAATCATGGAATCAACCAGGTTGGAAAGGACCTCCAAGATCATCCAGGCCAACCTAGCACCCAGCCCTAACCAATCAACCAGACCATGGCACTAAGTGCCTCATCCAGGCTTTGCTTGAACACCTCCAGGGATGACAACTCCACTACCTCCCTGGGCAGCCCATTCCAGTGGCAATTCCCATCAACAAGGATGATATCTGGCCTCAGGGAAGCAGGGCTGCCTACACTTGGTGGTTACATTCAGAGGACAGATGTCATGGACAAATTCCCAGACTTCCTTCTTCCACTTCATTCTTATATCTGAGCTGACATCAGATGGTACACAATATCCCTTTAGCCGGCCTGGGTCAGCTGTGTCCCCTCTCAGGGCAGTGAGATGTTGGAAAAGCACAGCCTGGGTGCTCAGCTCAGCAGTAGGCAGAACACTGCTGTGTCATCAACACTCAGCACTACAAAGCACAGCACTAGAAAGATGCTTTGTGGAGAATTAACTCCAGCTCAGCCCAAACCCACTATATGTCTGTAACTCATTATGTCCTGTCTAGCAAAAGGGTTCAGGCACCCTGATCTACACTGATGAAGCCTGCCAAGGGCTTATCACACTGGTGTAGCCTGCCAAGGACACATCACACTGGTGAAGCCTGCTAAGGACATATCACACAGGTGAAGCCTACCAAGGACACATCACACTGGTGAAGCCTACCAAGAACACATCACACTGGTGAAGCCTGCTAAGGACATATCACACTGGTGAAGCCTGCCAAGGACACATCACACTGGTGAAGCCTGCTGAGGACATATCACACTGGTGAAGCCTGCCAAGGACACATCACACTGGTGAAGCCTGCTAAGGACACATCACACTGGTGAAGCCTACCAAGGACACATCACACTGGTGAAGCCTGCTAAGGACATATCACACTGGTGAAGCCTGCCAAGGACACATCACACTGGTGAAGCCTGCTAAGGACACATCACACTGGTGAAGCCTGCTAAGGACACATCACACTGGTGAAGCCTGCTAAGGACACATCACACTGGTGAAGCCTGCCAAGGACACATCACACTGGTGAAGCCTGCTAAGGACACATCACACTGGTGAAGCCTGCTAAGGACACATCACACTGGTGAAGCCTGCTAAGGACACATCACACTGGTGAAGCCTACCAAGAACACATCACACTGGTGAAGCCTGCTAAGGACACATCACACTGGTGAAGCCTGCTAAGGACACATCACACTGGTGAAGCCTGCTGAGGACACATCACACTGGTGAAGCCTGCTAAGGACACATCACACTGGTGAAGCCTGCTGAGGACACATCACACTGGTGAAGCCTGCTGAGGACACATCACACTGGTGAAGCCTGCTGAGGACACATCACACTGGTGAAGCCTGCTGAGGACACATCACACTGGTGAAGCCTGCTAAGGACACATCACACTGGTGAAGCCTGCTAAGGACACATCACACTGGTGAAGCCTGCTAAGGACACATCACACTGGTGAAGCCTGCTAAGGACATATCACACTGGTGAAGCCTGCTAAGGACACATCACACTGGTGAAGCCTGCTAAGGACATATCACACTGGTGAAGCCTGCTAAGGACACATCACACTGGTGAAGCCTGCTAAGGACACATCACACTGGTGAAGCCTGCTAAGGACACATCACACTGGTGAAGCCTGCTAAGGACACATCACACTGGTGAAGCCTGCTAAGGACATATCACTGCTTCTTCCTTGTGATTATATTTTTATGGGGTTTTTTTTCCTCTTGCATGCATTTTTGCAGACTTTTCCCCACGTTGGATGTGGTCTCAGCTGCACACTGCCAAGACAATTCTTCAGTCTCCTCTGCTCATTATGGAGGTAATTCCCTTGCATTACACCACCAGCTTCATCTGCACTTTTGAGAAGACAGTGTGGAGCAGATTGCCCAGAAATCTCTGCCTCTTGCCTTGGGCAAGCCTGCTCGTGTTTGTCACAGCCTACCTGTGAAGCCCAGATAAGCCTCTCCTCGCTGTTCAGAACAGCACATTTCCTCAGCTACACTAATGTCCAACGACAGCTCACCTGTGGTCTATTGCAGACAATTCTGCCCTAAAATGTGCTTCCCATCAGCCTTGTTTTGAGTCATGCATGCAGGTTGCTACTGAGCCAAGGCTCTCTGCCAGCCTAATCGGCCAAAACAGATACTGCAAGCAATACAGGAGTTATGGAAAGCTTCAAAATAGAAGCTTTGGGGGAAAGATCCACGGATAATGCAGGCTTTGCAGAACCCAGGAAGGACAGGCTTCTTAATGAGATATCCTAAGATGCTGAGTGGGAAGCCTGTGAGCTCCCCTGTCTGGTTTCCATGGCTATCGCAAACTTCTCTCAAGCGGATTGTGCTGTAGCTTATTCTCTCCTTCTGACCGCAGGAATGTAGCTAATTTTCCTTTAGCATGCTTCTGGGTGAGTTTAATGGTTTGCCAGGAAGAAAGGGACCTGGGGGTACTGATAGATAGTAGCTGAAGATGAGCTCACAGTGTGCCCAGGTGGGCAGGAGAGTCAATGGCATCCTGGTCTGTATCAGGAACAGTGTGGCCAGTAGGACAAGGGAGGTTATTCTGCCCCTGTACTCAGCACTGCTCAGGCCACACCTTGAGTGCTGTGCCCAGTTCTGGGCCCCTCAGTTCAAGAGAGATATTGAGGTACTGGAAGATATCCAGAGAAGGGCAACGAAACTGGTGAGAGGCCTGGAGCACAGCCCTGTGAGGAGAGGCTGAGGGAGCTGGGTATGTGCAGCCTGCAGAGGAGGAAGCTCAGGGCAAACCTCATTGCTGTCTGCAACTACCTGAAGGGAGGCTGTAGCCAGGTGGGGTTGGTCTCTTCTGCCAGGCAACCAGCACCAGAACAAGGGGACACAGCCTCAAGTTGCACGAGGTGAGGTTCACCTCCTAGAGGTCTGTAACTCCATGGTTCTTAAAAGCTCCTAGCCTCAAAACCATCACATACTGCCTTCTCTTATGGACTCCTGCAACCAAGTTGTTGATTCCTTCCATCAGCTTGTGTGGAAAAAACCAAAAGTTGCAATGTGATATTAAAACCCAGCACAAAGTGGGTCACTTACTGAGAGGCAGGGGAATAAAAAGCACCTTGTTCCCTAAGGCTACTGCATGGCTATGCGACCTGCTTTGCTTGGATAGCTTTCACAAGCCACCAAGTGACTTCCCTTCTCTTCTCTGTACCATCTGGAAGACTTTTATCTCTGTACATCTCTCCTGCTGCACTGGGAATAAAAGCAACAAAGTCAGAATCCAAAGTTGAGATGGGCAAAGCACAGCCTAAAGCGACTTCACCTCTGTCTGCCTTACAACCCTGCGAAGTGCAACCACCAAAGCAGCACTAACACAACCACCCTGCTCGAGGCGTGCAGCATCCAGCTCTGCTCGTGTGACTGGTCTGTGCCCTGAGACCACACAAGGACATGTCATCCAAGGACCTTGATGAAATGCTAACAGGGACAAGATCTCAGCTAACTCTGCTCGTCTTCCTGCAGACTTGCATGCCCTGAACACTCTCAGCCCACTGCCTCTGGGCTCTCCAGGAGAGATTTAGTTCACAGAATCATAGAATTGACAGGGCTGGAAGGGACCACAAGGATCATCTAGCTCCAACCCCCTGCCATGGGCAGGGACACTTCACATTAGATCCAGTTGCTCAGAGCCACATCCAGCCTGGTCTTAAAAATAACATCCAGGGATGGGGCTTTTACCACCTCCACTGTTCCAGTGTCTCACCACCATCATGGTGAAGAACTTCTTCCTAGCATCCAATCTGAATCTACCCACTTCTAGTTTCCTCCATTCCCCCAGTCCTATCACCATCTGATGGCCCAAAAAGTCCCTCAACAGCTTTTTTGTAGGCCCCCTTCAAGTACTGAAAGGCCACAATAAGGTCTCCTCAGAGCCTTCTCTTCTCCAGACTGGTCAGGGTTTTCTGGTTTGGTTGTTTTTTTTCTGAGGAAAGGTAGCTCTAAACTACACCATTGGTGTTGTGAGAGAGGACCCCACCAGCTGCCCCCATGATCACCACAACCCTCCACCCCTACACCTCCAGTCACTCTGTTCCCACTAGGGAGAAGGAGCATGAAAGGATCTGAACTCTGCAGCACTGATCACACCAGGGCAGATGAATGAAAATAACAAAATCCAGGAGGAATTCCCCAACTCTTCAAGGGAAATTCAGCCTCTCATTAGAGAATTAGGGTCAAGGATAAGGAGCAAAGAGATATTTGAATGTAGCCAAGGAAACACAGAGAAACAAACAAAACCACATCACCACCAGAGCTTCCTTCAGTTAAAATCTTTCCCTGACCAGCAAATGCCCCCAAGCCCCAAAGGAACAGAGGGAAGTGAATCCCAGCCATTGCACTGTCCTGCAGAGAGTGGGATGGTCCTGACAATTATGTGTCCCTTCCAAGAGTGACAATGCCCTGTGGACATTGCTCCTTCTAATGGACACCCACATTGAACTGCATCTGCCCTCTGCTTCTGGTGTGGCTTAGAGCTGCCTTGTGGATGCTGTACTAATTTGGACATCATCAGAGCACAGCTTGCAAAAGTCCTGCAGGCAAGGTGGCTTGCTGAGCTGGCAAATTGTCATTGCTTTCCAAGATCAGACTCAGAGTCTTACTCTGGCCTTTCCCTGGGGGTTTGGCTTAGCTCCCAGTCAGATTCAGATCTCTTATCAGCATCCCAGCCTCCAAAAATCTCATGGCTGTGACTAGCCTGAGGTCTCATATTCAGAATCTCCATTGCCACCTTTTTCCTGTTCTAGTGTTACAGGTTTTACTTATTCATGTGAAGTAAATAACTCTTCACATTTCCACAAGGCAGGTGAGTGATTCTCCTCCAGCAGTTCTAAATGTCCTGTGCTTCAAAACCTGTGACAAACTATCTCCTGTCTGCTCAGCTTGTGTGAAGACTTAGAAAAGATCAGTGGTTGAATGTTCTCCCATGTTTAATTTTCTCCTTTGCATTTCCAGGTTTTAACTGCCATTTCTTCACCATTTTTTCCTCGTCAGTGTTTCCTTCTTTTGTTAATTTCCCAGTTCCAGGAATTCAACAGTCTCACATATCTAATATAAACCTGTATCAGTCAGCCCTGGGACCTTGCATAATCTGAAGAGCAACCACTGCCAGTGCTACAAGCTGCTATACCTTAGTGATGACTTCCCCTAAAGCCTGCAAGCCCTGTGCGCCTGAGCTCTGGAGCAATCCAGAACTGACTCATGCAGACTCCTGGACAGCTTGTTTGGGACTTCTACACACAGACATCTCCCTGAAAACAGCATTTCAGATCTCAGAAGTGATGCACCTTAAAGCTCCCAGAAGCCTCCTCAGTAAAGCACAGAAGACCAGAGAAGCAGAGAAGCTCCAGGGCTCAGAGCAGCTCCCAGCTCTTAGCTCCCACCAGGACACTAAACATCAGTGGCTCAGGGACTCAGGCACTTCTGAGCATCTGTGCTAGTTTGAAGCAAGCTGGAATGTTTTGGTAACAGAACTAGATAACGGGCAGTGAAATAAAAACAATTGATGTCAACTTCTCTCACAGTCACGCTGAGAACTCTGGGAAGAAGAAGAAAACATTCTCCATTTTGTCTCTCACTCTTGCTTTTGCCTTAGACCTGGTCACATCTCATTAACCCTGCTCCTACTAACCTTGCTCCCTAACCTCTTGGCTGCACCTCTATTCTTCCTGAGAACTGGGGTAAGGTTGAGAGGGCCGGGGGGAGGTGTTGGGGTGGTTTGAGAGCCCCTCCTGGGGACTCAGGTTTCTGGGAGGGGAGTTGTGCTTTTGTATTGTTTGTCCTTTGTATATTTCTGTATATAATTGTATATAACTGTATATATTGTAAATAGTTGCTTGTAAATTCTGCTAGCTGTAAATAAATTGCTTCATCTATATTCCCAGGGTCCGTCTGAGTTAGCTGGGGCAAATTCAAAAGTGTGGGGGGGCGGGGTAACCCCCAAACCATCACAGCATCCTTTGCCAAAATCCCACAAGCCTCTAACAGAAGCTGCCCAGATGAAATAACAACTTCTTTCTGATGAAACAACCACAGAGAAGGGATAACTCTTCAGCAGGGAAATCACTCCACTGGAGAATTTGTTACTAGAACTTCCAACAAGTAACTCTTCCTTTTGTGCTCTGTTCTCACTTCTTCCTCCTCTGACATTGTCATATATGCTTGCATTTAGCACCCAAGATCCCCTCTGAAAGTAGAGTTTCAGTGATCCAGGAGGTTGCTGGACATCATGCTGGGCATGGCCCAAACAGACAACTTCTGCTTTGCATTTCTCCTGCACACATAGGCCTTCTGCTGCAGAGCAGAGGTCAGACTCCATGGGCTGAAAAGACTATATGTGAACACAGCAACTTCCCCCCTCTAACAGCACTCTTAAACCCAGCTCATTCCTCCAGCCCTCTTGAAGCCTGCCATGATGTTTCCAGGTCATGATGTTTCCAGGCCATGATGTTTCCAGGCTCTTACCACCGACCCAAAATGCTCACTGTTGTCCCCATCCCTACAGAGTGTCTTCAAGCCTGTAATGATCTTGTTCCAGAAAATCTATTCTTCAGTCACAGAAAGATTTGATTTTGCCTGCAGTTCTGTGAACCACACATAAATTGTTCTTTTCAGGTTTCCAGTGACCCAGCAAGCACAGGAACAGGTCATAGTGGGTGAAGTAGTCGTTATGTCCATTATAAACTCTCATCTCACTCCCCAAACACCTTCCCACACAGCATCAGAGGAGGATATTCTCCAAGGCAGTATCTTAGCTGCAGCACTTACATCCTTTATTCCTTCTTTTATTTTTTCTTAGTCCAGCTGTGAACTTGCAATTGAATATAACAAAGATCACTTCAATGTCACTGGAAGAGCCCAACAGCATATACACCTATACAGTTCTGCCTGAGCATACTGCAATGCAGAGCCCACTCTCACAGGACACAGAACACAGTCACTCAGCAGGTGCAAAGTTAGATCTGCAGCTCCCACACAATGCCCAACACTCCTGGCTGCAGCCATAGTGCTCTCAAGATGAGAATCTCACAGGCTGATTCCTTCAAGCCTGTGCCTGTAGGTGCTGCTGAACAGAAAACAGCATTGAAGAAGCAAATATTCACAATGGGTGATACCAAACACCTCAGGAAGGTGCTGAGTACCCTCACTCAGTTTGAAAAATGCATCCCCTTACCCTCATAAGTCATTTTATTGCTGCTAAGAATTACAGGTATCACTAACTAGAAATCCTGTGCTGGGAGAAAAGCTCATCTGTATTTTTCATGCTTCTTATGCCACACACTGGAACTGGCTGAAAACCCAAGTGGAAAGAAAACATTCAGGAGATTTCACATCCAGCACATTTTAATCTGCTTCATGAAGGAATGTACCAATAGTTTGCAGTAGGTCCCAATGGCTGTAGCCAGCTCTCATTTATTCAAAACCTTGGAAAAGAAGAGCCTAGATTTGCTAACCTGTCCATCAGAATGCCTGCAAACCATTAAAGCAGCTTGTCTTTCACAAGAAAGGCAAATGCAGGTCCATATTTACCTGACACTAATGGCACTGCACAGAGCACAGCAAATATCTCATCCAACGTAGTCCATCCACCACCAGTCAGTGGCAGATGAGAAAGCTAAACTGAAGTGGGTGTGGAGAAGCTGTTGATTTTATGTGAGGATGGAGGAGCTTACTAGACTAAGGAACAACAAGAACCCATCTTGTTTAGTCAGGCAGAAGTGGGAATTCAGTCAGGTAAGCTGAGTGAGCATATTTGTCACTCCGAATACCTCATGGGCATATATTCTGACAGAGCACAGCCTCTAGGATGCTGTTTACAGGGATTAATAAGCAATAGGACCAGGGGCACTGGGTGTAAACTGCAGCACAGGAAGTTCCACCTCAACAGGTCTGGAAGTTCTGAGAGGTCTGGCAAACATGACCCACAAGGAGCAGCTGAGGGAGCTGGGGTTGTTTAGTCTGGAGACAAGGAGGCTGAGAGGGGACCTTATTGCCCTCTGCAACTACCTAAAAGGAGGTTGTAGTGAGGCTGGAGCTGATCCCTTCTCCTGAAATACTAATGATAGGACAGGAGGAAATGGCCTCAAGTTGTGTCAGGGGAGGTTTAGGTTGGATGTTGGGAGGAAGTTCTTTACTGAGTGGGTGGTCAGGCACTGGAACAGGCTGCCCAGGGAGGTGATGGAGTTGCCATCCCTGGAGGTGTTTAAAAGGAGAGTGGATGTGGTGCTTGAGGCTATGGTCTCATGATTAAGGATGCTGGGACCCTTACAGTAAAGAAGTTCCCCCTTGCATTGAGGCAGAACCTCTTTTGCTACAATTTACACCCATTCCTCCTTGTCCTATCCCAGGGAGCAAGTGAGCAGAGCCTGGCCCCCCACCCCCAGGTCCCTCACCACAGGGCTGCTCTCCAGCAGATCACCTCTCAGCCTGGACTGGTGCAGTTTATTATTCCTCCTCAGGTGCAGGACTCTGCACTTGTCCTTGTTGAACTTCATCTGGTTCCTCTGTGCCCAGCTCTCAGTCTGTCCAGGTCTCACTGGATGGCTGCACAGCCTGCAGCTGTATCAGCCAAGCCTCCCAGTTTGGTGTCATCAGCAAACTTGCTGAGCAGACTCTCTGTGCCCTCATCAGTGTCACTGATGAAGATGTTGAACAGGACTGGAGTCAGCACTGATCCCTGGGGCACACCACTGGTCACAGCTCTCCAGCTGGACCTGGCACCATTGATCACCACCCTCTGAACTCTATCTTGTCACCAGTTCCTAACCCACCTCACTGTCTGCTCTTCCATCCCACACTTTCTCAGCTTGCTCACTAGAGTATCATGGGAGACAGTGTCACAGGCCTTGCTAAGGTCAAGGTAGACTACATCCACTGGTCTCCCTGAATCTACCCATTCAGTTGTGTCATCATAGAATGCTATCACCTCCCACTAGAACAGGTCACTCAAGGCCTCATCCAACCTGTCACTGAACTTTGGCAAGTCTTACTTTTACACCACCATATTAAAGCCACTTTTGACAATACACAGAATCAGAGAACTTAGAGGTTGGAAAAGACCTCCAGAGATCATCAAGTCCAAACCCCCTGCCAGGGCAGGATCCCCTAGGGTAGTTCACACAGGAACACATCCAGGAGGATTGTGGAAGTCTCCAGAGAAGGACACCTTTGACAGTGGTTCTGTAAGTGATCTAAATCACTCATTCACAACAAATACTCAGCAGGATAGCATTCACCAGAGGTTTTCCCTTCCTTTCTGGCCAGCCAAAGAGGCACAAATAACAGAGGAGTGAGACTCATGAGTTCAGACAACAAAAGTGCCACAGGAGCTATATCTATCTTTGAAATCATGACTTCCCACACATCACTTTTCAAATCAGTAGTAAGATTACTTTCCAAATTAATAATAAATGAGGGTTTTTTTCCACCTGCATTGGCCCTCAGGGAGTTCTTCAGGTGTAGTAATACTTCCACCATCACGTAGAGACATCACACAAAGAACCAATCTCTGCAGGAAGGAGTAGCTCCACTTTGTAAATGTTTGACAATGGCCATAAACTGCAGCAAGAGATTTACTGGCTGTAATTAAGTGTCAGGGCAAGAGCTCCAGTGCATTTGTCATGGTCCTCCATCACACAAAGGAAGGGTCATACTGGCTGAAGCTCTGTCTACTTTAGCTGGTATTGTGCCACAAATATCTAAGAAACAAACTGGTGATACTGAGGACCCAATATCCACACTGCAGGAATTTATAGTAGAGTTCTCCTGGACAAGTGGCACCACAGTCATATGGGCTGAGCACCTCCAAGCAGGTCACAAGGGGTAACGAGCATAAACTACGGCACAGGAAGTTCCACCTCGACACATGGAAGAGCTTCTTCACTGTAAGGGTCATGGAGCACTGGCACAGGCTCCCCACAGGGGTTGTGGAGTCTGTGGCCAGCAGGGCGAGGGAGAGGATTCTCCCCTTTTACTCTGCTCTCCTGAGACCTCACCTCGAATACTGTGAGCAGTTCTGGAGTCCTCAACACAAGAAGGACATGGAACTGTTGGAGCAAGTCCAGAGGAGGCCACAAGGATGCTCAGAGAGCTGCAGCAGCTCTGCTATGAGGACAGGCTATGAGAGTTGGGGTTCTTCAGCCTGTAGAAGAGAAGGCTTCAAGGAGACCTTATAGTAGCCTTTCAGTATCTTAAGGGGCCCTACAGGAGGGCTGGGGAGGGACTATTGACAAGGCCTTGTAATGACAGTACAAGGAGGAATGGGTTTAAACTGGCAGAGGGGAGATTTAAACTGGATGTTATGAAAGGGTTCTTTGCAGTGAGGGTGGTGAGACACTGGCACAGGTTGCCCAGGGAGGTTGTGGAGCACCCTGTGTGCTATTAAATGTAGGGTTAACTTCCAGTTAAAAGGAATTGCAGAATCAATTTGATAATTATTTAAGTAATACCTCATTGCTGTCTACAACTACCTGAAGGGACATTGTAGCCAGGTGGGGGTTGGCCTCTTCTCCCAGGCAACCAGCAACAGAACAAGGGGACACAGTCTCAAGCTGTGCCAGGGGAAGTATAGGCTGGATGTTAGGAGGAAGCTGTTGTCAGAGAGAGTGATTGGCATTGGAATGGGCTGCCCAGGGAGGTGGTGGAGGCACCGTCCCTGGAGGTGTTCAAGAAAAGCCTGGCTGAGGCACTTAGTGCCATGGTCTGGTTGATTGGCTAGGGCTGGGTGCTAGGTTGGCCTGGATGATCTTGGAGGTCTCTTCTAGCCTGGTTGATTCTATGATCCTATGAATACAATGACATTGCTCACCAATGCTTAAGCTTTCTTCAAGAGGACCCAACAAGGACCACAGAAAGTGCTAGAAGGGGCTATCAAGGCCAATGTATTTAAAACAAATCTCAGCAGAGCTCAGGGCCAGGAGACTGCAGGTTAATGTTGAATGACTTCGAAAAGACAGCACCTTGCCAGGAGGGAGAGCCCCTGGGTTCACTTCCCAACACATGCTCCTGCCAAGAATAACAGAAAGAAGAATAAACATAAACCTGCTAAGCCATAGAAGTTAGCACTGTGTTGACAGGACTCCTGCAAAATTTCAAGCAGAGGGGCTCTGTCACTAAGTCTTCCCACTGAGCAACATTTATAGTTATTACTTCCTTGCTGCTGGCAGTAAGCCTTTATAGATGCTTTGAGAATACATCCAATATAGAAAGTGGCCTGTTGCTTTTTTCTTTCTTTCTTTCTTCCAGCTACATTATTGATATTTCAGGAGAGTAATTGAACTTCTCAGCACCAACTTGTTTTCTCCATGAGCTACTATCCCCTGTAGACACACATGTTTTCAGGGCATATGCTAAAGGAACTGTAAATCCTGCGTCTAAATGGCACTTGCATTTTATCAGCTTTTGTGGGAGAAAGAATGGGATCTCAGCTGCAAAACAGCTGACAGCATTTAAGCTGCACTGTTTTCACCTCTCTCACACCTATGCACACCCTCACACGTTCCATTAACGCCTTTCTTCCAAAATGATGTTCAAAAGCCACACTATGCTTACCAAATTTTGTTCCACCCTATCCACGCCAGCTGCTTAGCCTGCTAGAAGCTTCATTTTGCTACCAGCATGTCCTACCACAAGCAACATTTATACCCAAACTCATAACAGCACTCAAAAATACTCATAATAATACTAAAAATATTAATCATGAAGAAACTAAACTAAATTATGAAGAAAAATATATATATACCATGCTGGAAAACACAGTCAGGAGGACTGCAGCCATAGATCCATTTTGTTCCACCTTATCTACACCAACTGCTTAGCCTGCTCGAAGCTTCATTTTGCTACCAGTATGTCCTACCACAAGCCACATTCATACCCACACTCATAACAGTACTCAAAATAACACTCAAAATATTCATCATAAAGAAACTCAACTGAATCATGAAGAAAAAAATGTATATATCATGCTGGAAAGCAGAGTCAGGAGATTTGCAGCCATTCCATGTTCCACCACACCAGCTGCTTAGTCTGTTCAAAGCTTCGTTTTACTATGAGCATGTCCTACCACAAGCAGCATTAATACTCAACCTCATAATAGTACTCAAAAATACTCATCATAATATTCAAAATATTCATCATAAAGAAACTAAACTAAATTATGAAGAAAAAAATGTATATATCATGCTGGAAAACACAGTCAAGAGGACTGCAGCCATAGATCCATTTTGTTCCACCCTCTCCATGTCAGCTGCTTAGCCTGCTCATAGCTTCGTTTTGCTACAAGCATGTCCTACCACAAGCCACATTCATACCCACACTCATAACAGTACTCAAAATAACGCTCAAAATATTCATCATAAAGAAACTAAACTAAATCATGAAGAAAAAAATGTATATATCATGCTGGAAAGCAGAGGCAGGAGATTTGCAGCCATTCCATGTTCCACCACACCAGCTGCTTAGTCTGTTCATAGCTTCGTTTTACTATGAGCATGTCCTACCACAAGCAACATTACTACTCAAAGTTATACTAGTACTCACAATACTCATCATAACACTCAAAATATTCATCATAAAGAAACTAAACTAAATCATGAAGAAAAAAATGTATATATCATGCTGGAAAGCAGAGGCAGGAGAATTGCAGCCATTCCATGTTCCACCACACCAGCTGCTTAGTCTGTTCATAGCTTCATTTTACTATGAGCATGTCCTACCACAAGCAGCATTAATACTCAAACTCATAATAGTACTCAAAAATACTCATCATAATACTCAAAATATTCATCATAAGGAAACTAAACTAAATTATGAAGAAAAAAATGTATATATCATGCTGGAAAACACAGTCAGGAGGACTGCAGCCATAGATCCATTTTGTTCCACCTTATCTACACCAACTGCTTAGCCTGCTCATAGCTTCGTTTTGCTACAAGCATGTCCTACCACAGGCATCATTCATACCCACACTCATAACAGTACTCAAAATAACACTCAAAATATTCATCATAAAGAAAATAAACTAAATCATGAAGAAAAAAATGTATATATCATGCTGGAAAGCAGAGGCAGGAGAATTGCAGCCATTCCATGTTCCACCACACCAGCTGCTTAGTCTGTTCATAGCTTCATTTTACTATGAGCATGTCCTACCACAAGCAGCATTAATACTCAAACTCATAATAGTACTCAAAAATACTCATCATAATACTCAAAATATTCATCATAAAGAAACTAAACTAAATTATGAAGAACAAAATGTATATATCATGCTGGAAAACACAGTCAGGAGGACTGCAGCCATAGATCCATTTTGTTCCACCTTATCTACACCAACTGCTTAGCCTGCTCAAAGCTTCATTTTGCTACCAGTATGTCCTACCACAAGCCACATTCATACCCACACTCATAACAGTACTCAAAATAACACTGAAAATATTCATCATAAAGAAACTAAACTAAATCATTAAGAAAAAAATGTATACATCATGCTGGAAAGCAGAGGCAGGAGAATTGCAGCCATTCCATGTTCCACCACACCAGCTGCTTAGTCTGTTCATAGCTTTGTTTTACTATGAGCATGTCCTACCACAAGCAACATTCATACTCAAACTCATAATAGTACTCAAAAATACTCATCATAATACTCAAAATATTCATCATAAAGAAACTGAACTAAATTGTGAAGAAAGAAAATTGTATCATGCTGGAAAGCAGAATCAGGAGGATTGCAGCCATAGACCTACTCCCAGCACACAGCGTCTGGCAAGTACCTCCTGCTCTTCTTTGACCTCAGTGGGTACAGGATAGGGTCAGTGGTCACTCTGCTTGGACATAGAGCCCACTGACTCTGTTAATGCTTATTCCATGTCTTGGTTTCTGCAGTCATTGAGGCTTGCACCACAGCTTCTTCCAACATGTAGCCAGACACAACAAGCGAGGGGCAAAGCTCCAATCAAGTAAGCACGGATACAATCTCAGCCAGCTTTCTGCCCCAGTTGCTATGCATTTCAAATGGGAAAGCCAAATGAGTAGTTTCCCTACTGCTGGTTAGAGAAAGGAAACTCTTCCCTTGGAAGCTCACATGTTAAATTAAGAGGGAGGGTTTGGCAGGGAGGAAAAGGTTTGAAACTTTCCAGTTAGGTCGATTTGTTGTGTCGTGACTGAGGTGCAGCAGGATGCTGTATCACCACATGGTGCCTTAATTTCAATCCTCTCTACAGACCCTGAGGCCTCAACCACAGATGTGGTGCCAGGGAACCCCTGCCTTGCAGCAAATGAGTAGACTACAGGTGGCAAAGGAATGAGAGACTGTACCAGGAATGCATGCCTTGGCTGCATTACTCCCGTGGGGCACACTGCAGTGACACGGACAAGGCATCTCTCCAGAGTCCTGGTAGCAGAGAGAATCATAGAATCATAGGATGATTTAGGTTAGAAGGGACCTCAAAGCTCATCCAGTTCCAACCCCTCACCATAGGCAGGGACACCTGCCACTAGAACAGGTTGCTCAAGGCCTCATCCAACCTGGCCTTGAACACCTCCAGTTCTGGAGCCTCTATGACAAGAGGGATGTGGAGATGCTGGAGTGTGTCCAGAAAAAGGCCACAGGGTTGACCAGAGGACTGCAGCAGCTCTCCTATGAGCACAGACTGAAAGAGTTGGGGCTGTTCAGTCTGGAGAAGAGGAGGCTCCCAGGTGACCTTCTTGGGGCCTTCCAGGACCTGAAGGGGTCCTACAAAAAAGCTGGGGAGGGACTTTTTAGGCTGTGAGGGAGTGCCAGGACTAGGGGGAATAGAGAGAAGCTGAAGGTGGGTAGGTTCAGACTGAAGGTGAGGAGGAAGTTGTTGAGCATGAGAGTGGTGAGAGCCTGGCAGGGGTTGCCCAGGGAGGTGGCTGAGGCCCCATGGCTGGAGGTGTTTCAGGCCAGGCTGGCTGAGACTGTGGACAACCTGCTCTAGGGTAGGGTGTCCCTGGGCATGGCTCCATGGGATTGGAATTAGATGATCCTTGTGGTCCCTTCCAACCCTGACTGATTTAACCAGAACCATTCTATGAAATCTTGGCCAGAAAACATAACCCAAATGTCCAGATTGTTACTTGTAGATCTTTTTGAAGGATTCATTTTGAGCTTGTTTGCCATTAAACATTTATGAGCTGGCACTAAGCACCCATAGAAAACAAACACTCAGAATTAAATGCACCAACAAGAAAAACTTGTACAAGCCTTATTTTCAGTCATAGAATCATAGAATCAAGCAGGTTGGAAGAGAACTCCAACACCATCCAGGCCAACCTGGCACCCAGCCCTGTCCAGTCAACCAGACCATGGCACTAAGTGCCTCAGCCAGGCTTTGCTTCAACACCTCCAGGGACAGTGACTCCACCACCTCCCTGGGCAGCCCATTCCAATGCCAATCACTCTCTCTGACAACAACTTCCTCCTAACATCCAGCCTAGACCTCCCCTGCCACAACTTGAGACTGGGTCCCCTTGTTCTGTTCCTGGTTGCCTGGCAGAAGAGCCCAACCCCACCTGGCTACAACCTCCCTTCAGGTAATTGTAGACAGCAATGAGGTCACCCCTGAGCCTCCTCTTCTGCAGGCTGCACACCCCCAGCTCCCTCAGCCTCTCCTCATAGGGTTTGTGTTCCAGGCCCTTCACCAACTTTGTTGCCCTTCTCTGGACACATTCCAGCACCTCAACATCTCTTTTGAATTGAGGGGCCCAGAACTGGACACAGCACTCAACACATGCAAAGGAAGATATTGCACACCTGTCATAGAATCATAGAATCAACCAGGTTGGAAGAAACCTCTAGGATCATCCAGTCCAACCTATTCCCCAGCCCTATCCTGTCAACTAGACCATGGCACTAAGTGCCTCATGCAGTCTTTGCTTGAACACCTCCAGGGATGTCCACAGCCAAATTATAATTCAGCAAGTCAGAAAAAGACATCTGAAAGAAGAAGCTGGCAGAAACATTTCATAACAAAAAGAACACTCAGAAGTACTCTTAGACTTACTGTGAGCAGATAATGAGGCTAAATCCTTCTAAATAAATTCATTCTAAATTAGACATTCACCTGCTGTAGAAATCTACTGTGATCAGTAATCTCTTTCCTTGACGTAAATTAGCACCTTGCTAAGTGGATTTCCTCTGCAGTGAAGACTTGACCTTGCATGTGCTGAGGATTGTGGCAGTCAGAGAACAACTCAGTTAAGTATTGTAATTTGCACAACCAGTGTCTTGAGCACCTGCCAGGAAGCATAAATACTGAAAACACCAGCAGGTTTTCTTAGGGGTAAGATATCAACAAGCAAACAACCAAACAGAAGGGGGAAATCCAAACAGAAGAGTTCAGAGTATGAATTTCCATTTGCCTCCTAGACACCAAGAGCAAAAGACATGAAGCCTGCTGAAATCATCCTGCATCCAGTTCTGCAGCCCCTATTACAAGAGGGAAGTGCTGGATGTGTGTCCAGAAAAAGGCCATGAGGATGCTCAGAGGGGTGCAGCAGCTCTGCTATGAGGACATCTTGAGGACTGCATTTAGAGCATGCCCAAAGCATCAGGAGATTCCTTCTACCCTGTGCCTCTTTCTTGCACACACTTTGCATCTTCAAGAGGGATGCAGGAAACACAACAGAACAGAATCACAGAATCTTAGAGGTTGGAAGGGACCTCCAGAGATCACTGAGCCCAACCTCCCTGCCAAGGCAGGATCCCCTAGGGTAGTTCACACAGGAAGGCATTCAGGTGGGTTTGGAAAGTGCCCAGAGAAGGAGATTCCACAATCTCTCTGGGCAGCCTGTTCCAGGGCTCTGTCTCCCTCACTGTAAAGAAGCATCTCCTCATGTTGAGCCTTCTCTGTTCAAATCTGTACCTGTTGCTCCTTGTCTTATTGCTGCAGACCATTGAAAAGAGCTTGCCCCCCTCCACTTGACACCCACCCCTCAGCTATTTGTACACATTGATCAGATCTCCTCTCAGTCTTCTCTTCCCCAGACTAAACAGCCCCAGGGCTCTTAGTGTCTCTCCTTAGGGGAGATGCTCAAGTCCCTCAGTCACCCTTGTGGCTCTTCACTGGACCCTCTCCAGCAGGTCCCCGTCTCTCTTGAGCTGGGTAGCCCAAAATTGGACACGGTATTCCAAGTGTGGTCTCACCAGGGCAGAGTAGAGGGGGGGGAAAACCTCCCTAGATCTCCTGGCCACACTTCTCTTTATGCGCCCCAGGATGCCATTGTCTCTCTTGGCCACAAGGGCACATTGCTGGTCCATGCAGAACTTTAGATTACAGGATCACAGGATGTTAGGGGTTGGAAGGAACCTCTAGAGATCTTCCAGTCCAACTCCCCTGCCAGAGCAAGACCAGAGAACCTAGCACAGGTTGCAGAGGACCACATCCAAACTGCACTGGAAAGTCTCCAGAGAAAGAAAATCCACAACCTGTCTGGGCAGCCTGTCCCAGTGCTCTGTGACCCTTACAGAAAAGAAATTCTTTCTCATGTTGAGGTGAAACTTCCCGTGCTGTAGTTTACATCCATTAGCCCTTGTCCTATTCCCAAGCTCAAGTGAGCAGAGGCTGTCCCAGCCCCTTCCTTCCTGAGCCCAGCCCTCAGCTGTTTATAGACATTGATCTGATCCCCTTCTCTAGACTAACCAGCCCCAGGGCTCTCAGTCCTTCCTCATAAGGCAGTGCTCCAGTCCTTTCAGCATCCTCCGTTGGACTCTCTCCAGTAGATCCCTGTCTTGAACTGGGGAGCCCAACACTGGATGCAATAATGTGGGTGAGGTCTCACCAGGACAGAGCAGAGAGGAAAGAGATCCTCCCTTGACCTGCTGAATGCACTTTCCTTAATGCACCACAGGATCCCATTGGCCTTCTTGGCCACAAGGGCATATTGCTGTCCTGTGGAGAACTTGTTGTCCACCAGCTCTCCCAGGTCCTCCTCCATGAGGCTGCTCTGGAAAAGGTTGTTTGTAACTTGAATGTGACAGTCCAAAGTCCTATTTTCTCTGGCTGGCAGAATTCACACTACACTTGTCAAGGAAATAAGCAGTTAAATCAGATTGTGATGGCAGTTTTGCAGATCAACATGTCTCAGTTTCTGAAGCAGAACCTGCAAGCTTTCTTGTTTCTCTCCAATGTCTTCAAATCAAATGCTAGAGGAAAGTCACTTTCCCTTTAAGGTGATCTGAAAGTTATTAAAGCTCATTCTGAGCTCTCCTCTGTACAGAAAGGGAAAAGGCACTGCAGTTTCCTTAGGTTAAACAAGGTGTAAAGGAAAGCAGAGTCGACTCCTTGGCTTTGTGAGTGTCAGACAACTTCACGCTTGAGAGGCATGAAATTAATGATTAATTAGCTCATTCACTCACTCCTGGTGCAGGAAAACAGGTACCTATGTCCCTGTAGTGCACGCTGTAATGAAGCAGCTCATGTTCTAACTCAGCGCTGGAGTACAACCCCAAGGACCACCCAAGGACTCACTGCCTCCATACCTCTCTAAGGACCCTTAAACTAAGCTGCTGTATTTGTATGTATGACAGCTTCCAATATACTCCCCACTAAAGCACATGAGAGCTGGGGAAAGGCCTGGAAAACAAACCCTGTGAGGAGAGGCTGAGGGAGCTGAGGGTGTGCAGCCTGCAGAAGAGAAGGCTCAGGACAGGTTGGAAGAGATCTCCAAGATCATCCAGGCCAACCTAGCACCCAGCCCTAGCCAACCAACCAGACCATGGCACTAAGTGCCCCAGCCAGGCTTTGCTTCAACACCTCCAGGGATGGCAACTCCACCACCTCCCTGGGCAGCCCATTCCAATGCCAATCACTCTCTCTGACAACAACTTCCTCCTAACATCCAGCCTAGACCTCCCCTGGCACAACTTGAGACTGTGTCCCCTTGTTCTGTTGCTGGTTGCCTGGGAGAAGAGGCCAACCCCACCTGGCTTCAGCCTCCCTTCATGTAGTTGTAAAGAGCAATGAGGTCCTCTCTGAGCCTCCTCTTCTGCAGGCTGCACACCCCCAGCTCCCTCAGCCTCTCCTTTCAGGGTTTGTGTTCCAGGCCTCTCACCAGCTTTGTCACCCTTCTCTGCACACCTTCCAGCACCTCAACATCTCTCTTGAACTGAGACAGTACTCAAGGTGCAGCCTGACCAGTGTTGAGTACAAGGGAAGAATAACCTCCCTGGTCCTACTGGCCACACTGTTCCTGAGCCAGGCTAGGATGCCACTGGCTCTCACACTGCTCTTTTCCTGTTTTTTTATTACCACATAAGACAGCTATTTAATGTCTTCACAGACACGACCTTAAAATACTTAATTTGCTTTCTTTGCAGCTTTGTAAAGGGGAAGAACATGAATAGAAATGGTTTGGAAATCACAGAATGTCAGGGGTTGGAAAGGACCTCCAAAGCTCATCCAATCCAACCCCCCTGCCAGAGCAGGAGCACCTAGAGCAGGTCACGCAGGAACACATCCAGGCAGGTTTTGAACATCCCCAGAGAGGGAGACTCCACAACCCCCCTGGGCAGCCTATTCCAGTGCTCTGTCACCCTCATAGTGGCCAAAAAAAAAATCATGATCTAAAAGTTACAGTAAAAGGAGTTTGTTTTCTGAATGAGGTTATGAAATCACTGCAGCTGGTAAGAGCAAATTAAATTAGCATTGACATTATGGGGTACCAGCACTGTGGTGGGGAAGATTAGCTGAGCTCTTGAAACTTCCTCGAGCCTTGCAATATTATTTAGGGTTTTTTTAATCTGAACAATCAATTTAATTGAATTTCTCATCAAACCCTTCATAGTAGCAATGACAGGAAACAGAGCAACCACAACCCCTTTTGAGAATTCACTTTCTGTGAGAAGCACTTGCCTTGTTTCTTTCAGCTAACCATCATCTGCCACACCTTTTTGATAGGCTAAAGTGCCTAACTCTCAAAATCAAAGCTGGTTGTATGCCAGTGGGGTGCAAGCTCCCAACTCATTTAGGGGAAGAATACCAAAGGCCATAACAGGATGGATTTTAAGTGGAGAGGATGATGGTAAGGATTCATTCTCTTAAAATCCTTTGGATGTTCCTGAATATCCTGGCCTCAGTTTTTATTCCTGCAGTGTCACAGTGACATCCAGTGGTCAGTAAGATTACTCTTAAACTGGGCTCCAGCCTTACCAAAATTCAAGGGCATCCTTACCTGTGTGCACTATGGACCAATGCATGTGCTCCGTGCCCGTAACTTTTCATGGGAATGGTGCTTGGTTCAGCACTGATCCAGCATTTGGAACAGTCAGAAGGACTATCAGAGGCAATAGGAAGGTTCCTCACAGTTCAGTGTTATGGAGATGGAGATACTGGAAGGTGTCCAGAGAAGAGTGACAAAGCTGGTGAGGGGCCTGGAACACAGCCCTGTGAGGAGAGGCTGAGGGAGCTGGGGGTGTGCAGCCTGCAGCAGAGGAGGCTCAGGGCAGAGCTCATTGCTGTCTACAGCTACCTGAAGGGAGGTTGTAGCCAGGTGGGGTTGATCTCCTCTCCCAGGCAACCAGCAACAGAACAAGGGGACACAGTCTCAAATTGTGCTGGGGGAGGTCTAGGCTGAATGTTAGGAGGAAGTTGTTGTCAGAGAGAGTGATTGGCATTGGAATGGGCTGCCCAGGGAGGTGGTGGAGTCACTGTTCCTGAAGGTGTTGAAGCAAAGCCTGGCTGGGGCACTTAGTGCCGTGGTCTGGTTGACTGGCTAGGGCTGGGTGCTAGGTTGGACTGGATGATCTTGGAGGTCTCTTCCAACCTGGCTGATTCTATGATTCTATGAAGGTACAACCAAGGGAGTTACCTTCAAGAAATACAGTCAGGCTAAATGCCTTGCTGCCATCTATTGACCATGTATCTCACAGTGGCCAAGATTTACAGTAAGATGGTGAAAAGGCAACAAAAACTTTTAGCACAATCCATGCAGGAAAGCCTGTACTTGCTTGACAGAGCCAAAATTTGTATGTGCTACACTCCTGTCTTGGCACACCCCTGAATTTTCACTAGAAGCTAGTGCCAGCTGTTGGCACTGTTTGCCTGGCTCAGTGGTTTAGATTTGAAACAGCAGCCTCTCCTCCTATCACAGTATGTAAGAGGTGAAGCAGTCTACTTTCAAGGACATCTCACTAATGCCAGCTGAGCTTGACAAATGATCTTGTATAGATTTACTGCTCATGCCAAATTCTATCTAAAGCAAAATGAAGTAGACCAGCATCAGAACTTCCTATCCAGAATTCTTGCCATGTGTGCAAATTAACTCCCTCTTTTTTTGGTACATTCATTTGCCAGAGCTTTAAAACAACACATGACTTCTTTATAAGAAAAATGGAATAATAAGCTTAGACATGATTTCTGATAGAGCAATAGCTCCTCTACATGATAGCAGCAGCTTGCCTCAAGAATCATAGAATGCTTTTGGTTAGAAGGGACATCAAAGATCACCTAGTTCCAACACTCTGCAACAGGCAGGGACACCTCTCATTGGAACAGGTCACTCAAGGCCTCATCCAACCTGGTCTTGAACATCTCCAGGGAGGGAGCATCTACAACCTCCCACAACATCTAACATCTAGTTTAAATCTAACATCTAGTTTAAATCTAACATTGAGTTTAAATGTAACATCTAGCATCTAATTTAAAACTAACATAGAATCATAGAATCAGTCAGGGTTGGAAGGACCACAAGGATCATCTAGTTCCAACCCCTTGCCATGGGCAGGGACACCCTACCCTAGAGCAGGCTGCCCACAGCCTCATCCAGCCTGGCCTTAAACACCTCCAGGGATGGGGCCTCAACCACCTCCCTGGGCAACCCCTGCCAGGCTCTCACCACTCTCATGCTGAACAACTTCCTCCTCATCTCCGCTCTGAATCTCCCCACCTCCAGGTTTGCTCCATTCCCCCTAGTCCTGTCACTCCCTGACAGCCTAAAAAGTCCCTTCCCAGCTTTTCTGGAGGCCCCCTTCAGATGCTGGAAGGGCACAAGAAGGTCACCTCAGAGCCTCCTCTTCTCCAGACTGAACAGCCCCAACTCTTTCAGGCTGTCCTCACAGCAGAGCTGCTGCAGCCCTCTGAGCATCCTTGTGGCCTTTCTCTGGACACTCTCCAGCACAGCCACATCCCTCTTGTCCCAGGGGCTCCAGAACTGGATGCAGTACTCCAGGTGGGAACTCAGCAAAGCACAGTAGAGGAGGAGAATCCCCTCCCTCGACCTGCTGGCCACACTGCTGCTGCTGCAGCCCAGGCTCTGCTTGGCTTTCTGGGCTGCAAGTGCACACTGTTGACTCATGTTGAGCTTCTGGTCCAGGAGCACCCCCAAGTCCCTCTTCTCAGGGCTAACATCTAAGATTTAGTTTAAATCTAGCATCTAATGTCTAGTTTAAAACTAATATCTACCATCTGGTTTAAATCTGACATCCAGTTTAAAGAAACAGAAGTCCATCCATTCTGAAGGTTTCTGTTAGACAGGCATACACTGCTGTAAGGCATCAACTCATTTTTTGACTCACTGGGACAGTCCATTTAAATAATGTTTCAATTCCTTTACCAAAAGTAACCAATTAAAAGACTACTACTTCCTTTGAGATGTGAGCAACACAGATTTCTCAGGATGCAATTACACATCAACCAAGCTGTGTTGTGTTAAGGGCAAGTTAAAGCTGCCTCCAAGTTAAGGCAATCTGTTTTCCACAGTAAGCATTTCTTTAGACAGCTGTCAGCTCCTGCAAGGGTGCTCATGAGCCCTCCTGTTACATCTCAGCTCAGGTCTGCATCTAGAGATCAGCAGGTGTAGGTGTTCAGAGATCAACAGGTAAGTGTTCAAGAAAAGACTGGATGGGGCAATTAGTGCCAAGGTCTGGTTGATTGGGCAGGGCTGGGTGCTAGGTTGGCCTGGATGAGCTTGGAGGTCTCTTTCAACTTGGTTGATTCTATGATTCTTCTATGAATAGTGGCACAGCAGACCCAGCAGCACTGATCTGCTATCAACAGCCAAAACACTAAGAAGTGACAATTTTCTTCACACTTTGACAGCAGAGATGCAGCTTCCTGGACCCTGTCTTGTCCTCAGTTAAGATTCATCTTCATCCAAAGTGATACCAAGGATTTTATGTGTCTGTTTTTGTAAAGCCTCCAAATCTGCACATGACTGAAGTCAATAGAGGTGAAAAGCATGGAAAATAGCATAAAGGAGTAGAAAAGCAGCTCAGAGCTCACCAATCCAGGCACATATTTCATCAACTTTAGTTTAGAGAGGCAAATACACTGAATTTTCTGCAGTGGAAAATAACAATTGTGTCTAGTACAAAGAATAGTTTAACCTCTGACAAATAAATGTTACCACTGACCAGAATGGATCCATGTTGCTTTGGAGAAAAGGAAAATCGAGGCTTTATTACTGCATGTCCCTAGAGGCTAGCAAGTGTTGCTATGCCCTGTCCTTAATGTCTGAATGCTTCTAGGAAGCATATATGGAGCAGTAGAAATGCATGAAGCATGAGAGACTTCAATACTGGCAAAAGGTGTTGTGCTACTTTGAAGCTAGCTGGAATATTTTGGTGAGAGGAATTAAATTCTAGGCTGTGAAAAGGAAACAGTGGCAATGTCTGCTTCACCCATAGGCTTGCTGAGGTGTATAAAAACAAGAATACAAATATAGATAATGGAGTTGCTTTCTGGCTCTGGCTGTCTGCACTTCTCTCCCAAAGCTGCTGTCTGTGTGACTAATCCTTCTGCTTTCTAACCCCCCTGGCCAATCCTCCAAACTCACCTTGCACATAAGGCAAAGTCTGGGATAAGGTAGAGGGGTGGAAAGGAGGTGGAAGGGTGGTTGGGAGCCCCTCCTGGGGATTCTGGTTTCTGGGAGGGCTGTTGTGTTTCTGTGCTACTCTTTTCAACTTGTCTATTTCTGTCTATAGCTGTGTAGATCGTAAATAGCTGCTTGTATATTGTGCTGAGCTGTAAATATTCTTTGTTCTAATTTCCATCTTGGCTGAGTCTAGTCTGAGTGATTTCATAAGAGTGGGGGGGTGGGTAACACCCAAACCATCACAGGTATTATGGAGCCTAAGGACTAAAGCCATACATCACTCTCCCTACTTCATTTACAATGCAGTCGAGAAAGCAGACATTCTCTTTGTTCTCTCACACCTTTAAGCTTGTTCAGGATGCTTTGGGCACATACAGCAACTGAAACAATATCTGATCTCCATCCTGCATCCTGTTCTGTAAACCAGTCACTCCATACATTAGTGCCTGACAACACCCTTGAGTAGAGCTGGCTTTTTCCACTAGTCAGCTGCAAACACTGCAGGAAGATAAACCCCAAATTTCCAATCATAGCATTCTACCAACTCCTCTGATTTCACTTTTTCTTGCAGCCACCTGAGTAGCCTTAAAGGAGCAAAGTGGGAAAAGCCTCAAAGTAGTGGGAAGAGCCTCAAAGTAGTTGGAAGAGTCTCAAAGTAATGGGAAGAGCCTCAAAGTAGTTGGAAGTCTCAAAGTAATGGGAAGAGCCTCAAAGTAGTTGGAAGAGTCTCAAAGTAATGGGAAGAGCCTCAAAGTAATGGGAAGAGCCTCAAAGTAGTGGGAAGAGCCTCAAAGTACCAACAAGCCTCAAAGTCCTTCAACAAAATGAGGTCAGGCTTGATGGGGCTGTGAGCAACTGGATCTAGTTGTGGATGTTCCTTTATAGGAAACCAGCCTGTGCTATATCCAAGCAAATGAATGTAATAGAGAATAGACAGCAAACCAGTTCAGCTTATGCTTGACAAAAAGCTTAGTTTCCAAGTGACTGGACTGAAAAACATCAGCACTCACACTTGAATACCCTATACATTTGCTTTCCTTAGATAATGATAAGCAACACAGCTGTCAAAATGGTTATAATTCAGTGTAAGCGCTCAGAATGTAATGTTCTGTATCAGTACCATTGCTGAGGCTAAACTTGAGGTGGTAATTATGATGTTGATCATCTGAGATGAAACCATACCAGAAAAATCACTCAGAAAAGCTAACAATTAATGTGTAAAAAAAAAAAAGAAAAGGCTCTTATAAAAGTCTTGTAAATGAATATATATGTAATATATACATTCATTTACAAGAGTTTCATAAAAGCTTTATATATATATTATTTATATATATATTATATATATTAATTTGCAAGGGTTTTATAAAAGCTTTATATATATATTATTTATATATATATTATATATTAATTTGCAAGGGTTTTATAAAAGCTTTTATATAAATATATATATATATATATGTATGTATACATAAAATTCAAGTTCTTGACATGGAACCAAGAAATTTAGCTGCTAAAATGTTTGTGGAGAAAAAAAATCATATATTAATTGTTATTTAGGACCAGTGTTGAGTACAGGGGAAGAATAACCTCCCTTGGCCAGTAAGACAAGGGAGGTTATTCTTCCCCTGTACTCAGCACTACTCAGACCACACCTTGAGTACTGTGTCCAGTTCTGGGCTCCTCAATTCAAGAGAGATGTTGAGGTGCTGGAACATGTCCAGAGAAGGGCAACAAAGATGGTGAGGGGTCTGGAACACAAACCCTATGAGGAGAGGCTGAGGGAGCTGGGGTTGTTTAGCACTCTCACCCCAGCGCAGTAGAAGAGGAGAATCACCTCCCTTGCCCTGCTGGCTACACTTCTCCTGATGCAGCCCAGGCTCTGTTTGGCTTTCTGGACTGCAAGTGCATGACTCATGATGAGCTTCTGGTCCACCAGCACCCCCAAGCCTCTCTCCTCAGGGCTACTCTCCAGCCAGTCACTGCCCAGCCTGGATTTGTGCTTGGCATTGCCTTGGCCCAGCTGCAGGATCTTGCACTTGTTCTTGTTGAACCTCATGAGGTTGGCTTGTGCCTACCTCTCCAGCCTGATCAGGTCCCTCTGGATGGCATCATAGAATCATAGAATGTCAGAGTGTGTTGGTTTGGGTGTTCCCTGCCCCCCCACACTTTAGAAATCACCCAGACTAGACTCAGCCGGCTCTGGGAATATAAATGAAGCTACTTATTTACAGCTAGCACAATATACAAGCAGATATTTACAGTATATACAGTTGTAGACAGACATATACAAGGTAAAAGATAATACAGAAACACAACTCCCTTCCCAGAAACCTGAGTCCCCAGGAGGGGCTCTCAACCACCCCTGCACCTTCCCCCTGCCCCTCTCAACCTTACCCCAGTCCCAAGGAAGAATAGCAGTTCAGCCAAGAGGTTAAGAAGCAAAGGTGAGTGGAAGGTGAGGTTAGGGAGATGTTGCTCAGCCAGCAACCCAGCCAGAAAGTGAGAGAAAATGGCAAAAGTGTTATCTAATGTTTTCGTTTCTTCTTCAGCAAGACTCTGAGGGGAGTAGACATCACCACTGTTCTCCTTTCACAGCCTGTGATCTCGTTCTTCTCACTAAAACATTCTAGCATGCTTCAAACTAGCACACAGGGGCTGGAAGGGACCTTGAAAGATCATCTGGTCCAGTCCCTCTGCCACCTGCCACAGCAGGAGCACCTAGAGCAGATCACACTGGAATGCATCCAGATGGTTCTTGCATATCTCCAGAGAGGGAGACTCCACCACCTCCCTGGGCAGTTGGTTCCAGTGCTCTGTAACCTTCTCAGTGAAAAAAAAAAAGGCATAAAACCAGTTGTAACAAAAGCTTTTTAGGGGGCAACAAACAGTGAGTTCTTACAGTGGAGCATCCAGGTCTGTAAAATGTTATTCCAGTATGTAACATTTCTTGGCGTTGACCTTGTTCATAAACTCCTAATCTAAAGAAGAGAAATGAACGCTGGGCCCCATCCTCTTTAACATCTTCATAGATGATCTGGATGAGGGCATGGAGTCAGTCATCAGCAAGTTTGCAGATGACACTAAGCTGGGGGCAGATGTGACTGGGTTGGAGGGCAGAAGGGCTCTGCAGCAGGACCTTGACCACCTGGACAGATGGGCAGAGTCCAATGGGATGGGGTTCAATAGCTCCAAGTGCAGGGTGCTGCACTTTAGCTACAACAACCCCATGCAGAGATACAGGCTGAGGTCGGAGTGGCTGGAGAGCAGCCAGACAGAGAGGGATCTGGGGGTACTGATTGATACCCACCTGAACATGAGCCAGCAGTGTGCCCAGGTGGCCAAGAGAGCCAGTGGCATCCTGGCCTGCATCAGGAATGGTGTGGTCAGCAGGAGCAGGGAGGTCATTCTGCCCCTGTACTCTGCACTGGTTAGACCACACCTTGAGTACTGTGTTCAGTTCTGGGCCTCCCAGTTTAGGAGGGACATTGAGATGCTTGAGCGTGTCCAGAGAAGGGCGACGAGGCTGGGGAGAGGCCTTGAGCACAGCCCTACAAGGAGAGGCTGAGGGAGCTGGGATTGGTTAGCCTGGAGAAGAGGAGGCTCAGGGGTGACCTTATTGCTGTCTACAACTACCTGAGGGGTGGTTGTGGCCAGGAGGAGGTTGCTCTCTTCTCTCAGGTGGCCAGCGCCAGAACGAGAGGACACAGCCTCAGGCTGCGCCAGGGGAGATTTAGGCTGGAGGTGAGGAGAAAGTTCTTCCCTGAGAGAGTCATTGGACACTGGAATGGGCTGCCCGGGGAGGTGGTGGAGTCGCCGTCCCTGGAGCTGTTCAAGGCAGGATTGGACGTGGCACTTGGAGCCATGGTCTGGCCTTGAGCTCTGTGGTAAAGGGTTGGACTTGGTGATCTGTGAGGTCTCTTCCAACCCTGATAATACTGTGATACTGTGAATTCAGAAATCCTCTTCTCCTCTTGATCAGCAGGTGATTCTTGCTGAAGAAACAGCTCACCCTGCTGGTTCATCATTTTGAAAGCTTTCAAGTGATTTCATGTGAGTTGGACTTAGTTAATGATTTCTGGTGGGAGACCTCCTCTATTTCTGAGCGAACAGCTGACAGAAAAACCAGCATCGTTGCCTTATTTAAGAAACACACTGCAAACAGCAACAACAGAAGTTCAATTGAATGAGGCAGCGAAGTACAGATCCTGAAGAGGATTTATGGCACAGGAAAGTGGTGTTCTTGCAAAAGAGAAAGAAAAAAGCAACCACTTGCCTCCAGTAGTTAATGTAGTGTAAGTGCTATTCAGAGAGTAGTTACTGCCTTTCTAGCAGTACTAGAGCACCTCCATGCACAGTCTGAATCTATACACTGGTGTAAGTGCCTCAGTGATTAAAACCCCACTGTCCATAGAGTTGAGCAGCAGGAGATGCTGGTTCTGAACAGGTAGACAGGTTATCTGTTTGACAACAGCTTGCAATGTGTAGCAGACACCAATTATTACTCCTTTTTTCATTAGTGTCGTAAGAGCAAAGGGAAAGTGTTTGGTAACCCTGCACATATCATTATAGCACTGTGTCAGAAGCACTTTGATCACACAAGAAGTGCTTTCTTGATCATAATCCCCTATTTGCAGATACTTGTGACCCTTTGCTGGGAGAGGTGAATCACTCACTAGATTGAAAGTTGCCATTCTTCATATATCACAGAATCACAAAGTCTTAGAGGTTGGAAGGGATCTCCAGAGATCATCGAGTCCAACTCCTCCACCAAGACAGGATCCCCTAGGGTAATGTGCACAGGAATGCATCCAGGTGAGGGGAAGAGAAAAACAAAAGAGAAAGAAGAAGAAAAAAGAAGAAAAAAGAAAAGAAAAAGAAAAAGAAAAAGAAAAAGAAAAAGAAAAAGAAAAAGAAAAAGAAAAAGAAAAAGAAAAAGAAAAAGAAAAAGAAAAAGAAAAAGAAAAAGAAAAAGAAAAAGAAAAAGAAAAAGAAAAAGAAGGAAAAAAGTGGAGATGGGAAGGGAGGGGAGAAAAAAGGTGAGGGGAAAGGAAAAGAAAGGAAAAGAAAAGAAAGGAAAGGAAAAGAAAAAAGAAAAGAAAAGAAAAGAAAAGAAAAGAAAAGAAAAGAAAAGAAAAGAAAAGAAAAGAAAAGAAAAGAAAAGAAAAGAAAAGAAAAGAAAAGAAAAGAAAAGAAAAGAAAAGAAAAGAAAAGAAAAGAAAAGAAAAGAAAAGAAAAGAAAAGAAAAGAAAAGAAAAGAAAAGAAAAGAAAAGAAAAGAAAAGAAAAGAAAAGAAAAGAAAAGAAAAGAAAAGAAAAGACAAAAGGGAAAGCAAAAATAAAAAGGAAAAAGAAAAATAATATGGAAGAGAAAAAGAAAAGGAAAAGGAAAAGATAGAGAAAGAATATGGAAGAGAGGAAGAGAGGAAGAGAGGAAGAGAGGAAGAGAGAAAGAAAGAAAGAAAGAAAGAAAGAAAGAAAGAAAGAAAGAAAGAAAGAAAGAAAGAAAGAAAGAAAGATAGAAAGAAAGAAAGAAAGAAAGAAAGAAAGAAAGAAAGAAAGAAAAAGAAAGAAAGAAAGAAAGAAAGAAAGAAAGAAAGAAAGAAAGAAAGAAAGAAAGAAAGAAAGAAAGAAAGAAAGAAAGAAAGAAAGAAAGAAAGAAAGAAAGAAAGAAAGAAAGAAAGAAAGAAAGAAAGAAAGAAAGAAAGAAAGAAAGAAAGAAAGAAAAGAAAAGAAAGAAAGAAAGGAAGGAAAGAAAGGAAAGGAAGGAAAGGAAGGATGGAAGGAAGGAAGGAAGGAAGGAAGGAAGGAAGGAAGGAAGGAAGAAAGAAAGAAAGAAAGAAAGAAAGAAAGAAAGAAAGAAAGAAAGAAAGAAAGAAAGAAAGAAAGAGAAAGAAAGAAAGAAAGAAAGAAAGAAAGAAAGAAAGAAAGAAAGAAAGAAAGAAAGAAAGAAAGAAAGAAAGAAAGAAAGAAAGAAAAGAGAAAGAAAGAAAGAAAGAAAGAAAGAAAGAAAGAAAGAAAGAAAGAAAGAAAGAAAGAAAGAAAGAAAGAAAGAAAGAAAGAAAGAAAGAAAGAAAGAAAGAAAGAAAGAAAGAAAGAAAGAAAGAGAAAGAAAGAAAGAAAGGAAGGGAGGGAGGGAGGATATGGAAGTGAAAAGGAAAGAAAAATAAGGAAAAAAGGGGAAAAGAAAAAGAATACGGAAGAGAAAACAAAAATTAAAAGAAGAAGGGGGGAAAAAGAAAAAGATAAAAAGAAAAAAGAAAAAGAGTAAAAGAAAAACAATGAAAAGAAAAAAGTTTCTCTGGAAATTTTCTAGCCCTGAAGATTTACTGCAAAGACAACAATCAAGATGTCTGAATTGAAATGCTGAGTCATTAAGACTTCGGCCTTGGAGGTTGTTTCCTCAGAGCTGCGAGGGTAATTCAGCAAGCCCTGAGCAGTTTTTCAATGCATTTAGCAGGTTACAGAATGTCAGCCTCACTGAAGCCCACTCCCAGTGGAAAAGCACATGGTCAGTGGCTTTCCCACTGGTAAAAGTGCCTCATCACATCAGCCCTCAGTACAGCCTCCAGGCAGGCTACTTTGCACAAAATAGCCCAGCAGAGAGTGGGAAGTAACCAAGTCAAAAGCACAGATCCTACCCATCACAAACACCACCAAAGAGTTTCGTTCTTGTAGTTCTGGAGACGTTGTTTCCTATCACACTTTTGGGTTCCTGTTCTTAGGCTGATTTTGACTTCAAAAAGTCCCACCAATTACAAGACACATCACGGCACAAACCAAACAAAAGCCAGGAGTCTGAGACTGGAGGAGTGTGATCTTTCAAGGTTTTTGAGCACCCAAAAAAAAAAAATCAGAAAAAAAAAGTTGCTATAATTTTGACAACATAATTTAGAGGCTTTTATATAGAGCAATCTACACCTCCGCCCCTCTCCACCTCGCCTCCCCCTCTGGTATTGTCTTGCCTGTCAAATATTGGAAGAAGAGCCTGTTCTTTAAAAGGCTTTTAAATGATTAGAAATTATTTGGAATATCATCTAAAAGCCCTTGAAAGAAAGAACACTACCCTCACACACACACACACACAGAGCAGAAAGGATTTATTTGTATTTTCAACTCCAATGTGCAGGAATAATGCGATAGTTTACCTGGCTGGCGACATCAAGGATAATTAGCTGGGCTGACCTTGGGGGTTGAGCTCTGTGGGATATTGTAAGGCAAACCTAATGCTCCATAGAATCATAGAATCAACCAGGTGGGAAGAGACCTCCAAGATCATCCAGTCCAACCTAGCACCCAGCCCTATCCAGTCAACTAGACCATGGCACCAAGTGCCTTATCCAGTCTTTTCTTGAACACCTCCAGGGATGGTGCCTCCACCACCCCTCTGGGCAGCCCATTCCAATGGCTACTAGATGAGCTGGAGGTGGCCAGTTCCTTTGGTAATTAGGATACTCTTTAAATTGCATAGGAAAACTGAGGGAATCTGGGGCTGTAGCAGTGCTGCCATTGATCTACACACACCAGCAAGCAAAGCAAGGCAGCTGCGCCGCTATGCCAAGTAAGCATCTTTGTTGTTAACACAGGTTTTGTTTGCTTTGCTACACAACAGACACATTTGAGTTCTTTCAGGCATCACTCTGACTGGCATTGAAAGATAACTGTATTATAAATTTTACATTATAATAGTGTTTACTGGTGGAATAAATTGCATACCTGTATTGGAGTGATGGAAAAAAGACATCACTCATTATCACGTTCAGCAGCACACTGAATGCAGCAGCGAGCAGTGAGAATCGTGCCAGCTGAGGCAATTTCACCTAGGAAAGGTTGTTCAGATGTAAGAGTGAGAGACTGCTCAGCTATTTAGAATCATAGAGTCAACCAGGTTGGAAGAGACCTCCAAGATCATCCAGGCCAACCTAGCACCCAGCCCTATCCAACCAACCAGACCATGGCACTAAGTGCCTCAGCCAGGCTTTGCTTCAACACCTCCAGGGACAGCAACTCCACCACCTCCCTGGGCAGCCCATTCCAATGCCAATCACTGTCTCTGACAACAACTTCCTCACAACATCCAGCCTAGACCTCCCCTAGCACAACTTGAGACTGTGTCCCCTTGTTCTGTTGCTGCTTGCCTGGCAGAAGAGCCCAACCCCACCTGGCTACAACCTCCCTTCAGGTAGTTGTAGACAGCAATTTCTTCTTTCTGAGGAGAACCTTGCAACTCATTGGTAACTCAGGTTGCTCAAAGGTGGCACATGTTAAAGGTATAAAAATCTTTTCTCTCTGTAGCACCTATCCTGCATTCAGCTGCTGTTATTCCACCTTTTAAGTGGCCTCATGCAAAGTTGAAATAAGCATTTGGTTAAAATCACAGAATCACAGAAACATCCAGGATGGAAAATCCCCTCAGGATCACCAAGTCCAACCTATAGCCCTACTCCACAAGTTTCACCTTAAACCATATTCCTAAGCACCACAACCAAATGACCCTTAAACACACCCAGGGTGTGTGACTCCACCACCTCCCTGGGCAGCTCATTCCAGTGACTGACAACTCTCTCCATGAAAAGCTTCTTCCTAATGTTCAGTCTAAATCTCTCCAGTCTCAGCTTGAGGCCATTCCCCCTTGTTCTGTCTCCAACTACCTGTGAGAAGAGCCCAGCAGCAGCCTCTCCACAATATCCCTTCAGGTAGCTGTTGACAGCAATGAGATCTCCCCTCAAAAATGTTGTCTTTGGTGTTCAGTTTGGGTACAAATCAGAGAGGTATTAAAGAGGCTTTCAAGGGTCTTGTTCTGCAATAGACCATGCATCTTTAAATGCCAGCACCTCAGCTGGGGTTGTTTAGCCTGGAGAAGAGGATGCTCAGGAGTGACCTCATCGCTGTCTACAACTACCTGAAGGGACATTGTAGCCAGGTGGGGTTGGTCTCTTCCCCCAGGCAACAACCAATAGAACAAGGGGGGACAGTCTCAAGTTGTGCTGGGCTAGGTCTAGGCTGGATGTTAGGAGGAAGTTCTTCACAGAGAGAGTAATTGGCATTGGAATGGGCTGCCCAGGGAGGTGGTGGAGGCACCAACCCTGAAGGTCTTCAAGAAAAGCCTGGATAAGGCACTTAGTGCCATGGTCTAGTTGACTGGCTAGGGCTGGGTGCTAGGTTGGACTGGATGATCTTGGAGGTCTCTTCCAACCTGGCTGATTCTATGATTCTATGATTCAGTGGGGGATGCTGCAGTAATTAGGTAGGTGGAAACACAGATCCTGTAAGGTAGGAAAAGTGTAATGAGGGACTAACAGTGCAGTTCTTCTGAGTAACATGGGGAGATTATTAAAAATCTCTCAGATTTTCTATATTCCAGCAGAGAACTTTGTCATGTATTGGCCAATATAGCAACCTGCCAGCTCTTACCTTATCCCAGGGCACAACTGAGCAGAGTTTGTACCCTCCCTCTTGATCCTCTGCCCTCAGATATTTACGAACGTTGATTTGATCCCCTCTAAGTCTGCTCTTCACCAGACCAAACAGCTCCAGGTCACAGAATCACAGAATTTCTTTGATTGGAAAAGACCTTCAAGATCATGGAGTCCAATCATTAGTTTCACACTGACAAGTCCTTGACTAAACCAAATCCCTCAGCACAACATCTAATCCCTATGAATCAATATGGTTCGAAAGGACCACCAGGACCATCCAGTCCAACCTTCATCCCAGCACCCTTAATCACAAGACCATAGCCTCAAGCACCACATCCACTCTCCTTATAAACACCTCCAGGGGTGGCAACTCCACCACCTCCCTGGGCAGCCTGTGCCAGTGCCTCACCACCCACTCAATAAAGAACTTCCTCCCAACATCCAACCTAAACCTCCCCTGACACAACTTGAGGCCATTTCCTCCTGTCCTATCAGTAATTTGAGATAAGAGATCAGCTGCAGCCTCACTACAACCTCCTCTTAGGTAGTTGTAGAGGGCAATAAGGTCCCCTCTCAGCCTTCTCTTCTCCAGACTAAACAACCCCAGCTCCCTCAGCCTTTCCTCACAGGGCAGTGCTTCAGCACCTTCATCATGTTCCTGGTCCTTCCCTGGACTCTTTCAAGTAGATCCCTGTCTCTTTTGAACTTGGCAGCCCAAAACTGAACGCAATATTCCAGCCTTCATTGCAAAGATTGCCACTTGCCTGCCATAGGACAGCCACTTGTCAATCCAAATGTTGCACTACCTGAAGGGAGGTTGTAGCCAGGTGGGGTTGGTCTCTTCTGCCAGACATCCAGCAACAGAACAAGGGGACACAGCCTCAAGCTGTGTCGGGGGAAGCATAGGCTGGATGTTGTGAGGAAGTTCTTCCCAGAGAGAGTGATTGGCATTGGAATGGGCTGCCCAGGGAGGTGGTGGAGTCACCATCCCTGGAGGTGTTCAAGGAAAGACTGGATAAGGCACTTAGTGCCATGGTCTGGTTGACTGGATAGGGCTGGGTGCTAGGTTGGTCTGGATGATCTTGGAGGTCTCTTCCAACCAGGTTGATCTATGATTCTATGACTTCAAGCCAGTTGCTGGTCTTAGTATGGAGTTTCTGTTGACAAACACTACAAAGCATGGCACTTCTGTGTGACTGAGTTGATGTTCAACACTCCTCCACAGAATCACAAGACGGGCTTGAAATTAAAACAATTTTCAGAGGAAATTGTAGGTGGGGGAAAAAAATAGAGATAGATAAATAGATTGAAAATTGGAAGTAATGGGAAAATAAAGCTGAGGTGTTAGCACTACCTAATTGTTTTCCTTTTTTCCATAATAAAAATCATTATCTCCCTAAATGTATGTCACCCATGCATTTATCTACATCTCTGTTTGTCTATCATTTACCTGTCTTCCATCTGCCTGAGAGTAACTACCTCTTTGGGAAAGTAAGAGAAATCATCTTCCTCGGTGAAGAAAGGGAGAGAGCTTGGGGGGAAAAAAAAAGGAGAGAGCAAAAACGATGAGAAATCTTGGTGTAATCTGAATAGCAATGAAGCAAAAGCTACTCCTTGATGTGCCTCTGAATCCTGCAAATGAAGTGGCCCTTGAATTAAATTAATTTGAAATCTGGCAAATATTACTCGGCATGTTTGTCAATGTGCTGTATAATTATTAATTTGTTCATTCAGGCAACTATATAAATAAATAGAAAGCAGAATGCCATGATTAAAGGCACACTAGAAATCCAGGGTCAAGGAGCCCCATTATACAGGGATCTAAATAGCTTTCCCAGGTCCTATTTTTACATCTCCATACAGATCCGCAGGTCTGTAACTGCGAATTAATTGGCACACATTTAGATGCCAACAGAGCTTTTGTATTCTCGGTGCACATTTTGTCTTCTCAGAGTGAGATGTTAGTAATGGAGGTTTTAATATTACCCCTAGGGGAGCACCAGAAAATCTTAACAATTTCCTTCGCTGGAGTATTTTCATTAGAGCTAAATGCTGTGCAATTTACATTTGAAATCAGGTGTAGGGTAAGTATAATGCGACAAGACACGCTGCAACGTTAGGGGTTCTTTTTTTGTTCCAACCTTCCTTAGGTGCTGCAATATAAACCTCCAAAGATGAGCAGGCAATTAAAGTAAATACCTTGATTCTTAACCACTCCTAATTGAACTGTTATTGGGATGATAGGAGTCCCAACCAGAAGCGTGTTTAAAAGGACCCCACAGCAGGAGGTGTTAGATATTGCAACGTTTAAACAACAACATTTCAGCTTCTCTGCAGAAGAAAGGAGTTCACCAGGAGTAAAGCAGACACAGGTCCCTTCCTTTGCGGTGCTCGTTCAGCCTTGTAGTGTTTAAAGTGCCAAGGCTTCAGCGTGACACACAGGGAAAACCAAAAACCCTGCCTTTTCCAACAATCCCCCCAAAAAACCATAATGACATAAATAAAATGGTGCCTCAGATAGATAGATAGATGGATAGATAGATAGTTAGATAGATAGATAGATAGATAGATAGATAGATAGTTAGATAGATAGATAGATAGATAGATAGATAGATAGATAGATAGATAGATAGATAGATAGATAAATAGATAGATAGATGGTTAGATAGATGGATAGATGGTTAGATGGATGAGGCACTTAGTGCCATGGTCTAGTTGATTGGTTAGGGCTGGGTGATAGGTTGGACTAGATGAGCTTGGAGGTCTCTTCCAACCTGGTCGATTCTATGATTCTATGAAAACCAAAAACCCTGCCTTTTCCAACAACCCCCCAAAAAAAATATAATGACATAAATAAAATGGTGCCTCAGATAGATAGATAGATGGATGGATAGATAGATAGACAGATAGATAGATAGATAGATAGATAGATAGATAGATAGATAGATAGATAGATAGATGGTTAGATAGATGGATAAATGGTTAGATGGATGAGGCACTTAGTGCCATGGTCTAGTTGATTGGTTAGGGCTGGGTGATAGGTTGGACTGGATGATCTTGGAGGTCTCTTCCAACCTGGTTGATTCTATGATTCTATGATTCTATGAAAACCAAAAACCCTGCCTTTTCCAACAACCCCCCCAAAAAAAATATAATGACATAAATAAAATGGTGCCTCAGATAGATAGATAGATGGATGGATAGATAGATAGATAGATAGATAGATAGATAGATAGATAGATAGATAGATAGATAGATAGATAGATAGATGGTTAGATAGATGGATAGATGGTTAGATGGTTAGATAGATGGATAGATAAATAAATAAACTTCTCATTGTCCTCTTCTTAACTAACCACCGAAAAAAAAAAAACCAAACCACAAATTAATCTGGTAGTAAAAAAATCATCATCTTAATCACCTTTGTGGCTCTGCACTGGACTCTCTCCAGCAGTTCTATGTCCATCTTGACCTAGGGGGCCCACAACTGGATATATTACTCCAGATGTGGCCTCACCAGGGCAGAGTAGAGGGACAGGAGATCCTCTCTTGACCTACTAACCACAGCCCTTCTAATACACCCTAGAATGGTATTGGCCCTCCTGGCCACCAGAGCACATTGCTGGCTCATGTGCAACGTCTGATCCACTTGGATCCCCAGATCCTTTTCCCCTTCTCTGCCTTCCAAAAGGTCAATCCCCAACCTATATTGATGCCTGGAGTTGATCTTTCCCAAATGCCAGATTCTACACTTGCCCTTGTTGAATTTCATCAAATTTCCTCCTGCCCAACCCTTCAGCCTGGCCAAGTCTGGTGTGGCAGCCACTGCATCCAGTCCAGCATCATCAGCAAAGCTGCTGACAGTACACCCTGTGCCCCTCATCAGGATCACTGATTAATATATTGAACATCACTAATCTGCTTAGGGGAGGCACACAGGCACTATTGTCTCCATATCATCAATGAAGAAAAGAAGGTCCTACAAGTAGGATTTTAGATGCTAGAGGGGTTAGCCATCCTTCATTTTGTGTTCCTCTCATCACTGGATACAGAGTGTCTAAAGCAAATTGGTGTCTGAGAGGAGAAGAGTCAAGTCCAGATGCTCACACCATGGCTGAATAGGATTTACAGGATCACAGGATGTCAGAGGTTGGAAGGAACCCAAAGAAATCACTGAGTCCAGTCCCACTGCCAGAGCAGGACCACACAATCTAGCTCAGGTCACAGAGGAACACATCCAGGCAGGCCTTGAATGTCTCCAGAGACACAGACTCCACAATCTCTCTGGGAAGTCTGTTCCAGTGCTCTGTGACTCTTTCAGTAAAGAAGTTCCCCCTTGTGTTGAGCTGGAACCTCCTGTGCTGCAGCTTCCATCCATTCTTCCTTGTCCTATCCCAGGGAGCAGTGATCAGAGCCTGTCCCCTTCCTCCTGACCCCCAGCCCTCAGGTATTTATAAACATTGATTAAATCCCCTCTCAGTCTTCTCTTCTGCAGACTAAACAGCCCCAGGTCCCTCAGCCTCTCCTCATCAGGCAGTGCTCCAGTCCCCTAATCATCCTTGTAGTTCTCTGCTGGACCCTCTCCAGCAGATCCCTGTCCCTCTTAAACTGGGGAGCCTGAATTAGGAAGAAATAAGACCAGTTTTTCAAAGCTTAGCCAGTACTTAATAGACAAGACCAACAACCACAGCAGTGTCTCATATGCTGATACTGGAACTCAGATTTTCTGGCATTACAGCAAATTGCAGCTTTCTGGTGCTAAGAGCTCATGATGAAAGCCCTTCAGAAATTTTCATTAGAGAACTTACTCAATCTGAGACAGACTGGAACAACATCAGTGCTGCAGGCACTGCTTGCAGCACTCTGAGGAAGGGTGATGTCAAAAGTTCAAGTTATTTCTAAAGCTTCAAAGTCCAATTTAGGCCATGGGGCTTTTAAAAGGCATTTGCCAAGCAGGATTTCTGAGAGCAGTGATGTCTGGTTATGAAGTCTTCCATGACTCAATAGGTTTTGAGGAGGTTTTCATTGCCATGAAACCTGTGCAGAGCAAGAAGTAGGAAACTTTTGCATATGGCCTTGTACTTGAACAGCAATAGAATAAGCAAGAACCAAAGAGCTCGGTGAGGTTAACTATTTGCACCATGTAGTGGCAGGCAGAGCAGGGTGAACGCTGTGAGCAATGAGAAGAAAAGGGAACCTGAGAGAGCTGGCAAATACTAAACAGCAGGGAGAAGAGGGGTAATAAAAGAGGACAACCAAGAACCAAAATGTTCCCACTTCAAAAAGAGGTTAGGAAATGAGGACTCAAGAGGTCCTGTGCTTTGTAAAGGCCTCTGTAATATGCAAGCAACAAAATGAAACCAAACAACAAACAAAACCCAAAGAAATGATCAGAAGTTGTTCTGAGAGGGAACACAATGAAATTGTATTCAAAATAATTAAGCAAGCTGAGACATGAAAGTATCTTCTAAACTCTTTAGAGAGTTCTTAAATGAGTGGGTGCAAATGAAATTGCACTTGTATATTGGACAAGTAATCCTAACTCTGCTTTCCTACAGGCACTGCCTACACCTTAGCCACAAGTCCATCAACATAGAATCAGTCAGGGTTGGAAGGGACAACAAGGATCATCTAGTTCCAACCCTCTCCTGCCATGGGCAGGGACATCCTACCCTAGAGCAGGCTGCCCACAGCATCATCCAGCCTGGCCTTAAACACATCCAGGGATAATCATAATCCCAGCTGTTTTCCAGAAGGTTGATGTTGTTAATACTGACTATGTTTGAAATGTAAGGAAAGGTACAATCAGGTTTTTCAAGCCATTTAGAAGAAGAGAAAGCACAGAAAGAGGTTTCTTCCTCAGGGAGGAGGAGTGGTTAAATGGAAGATGAGGTAGGAGAGAAATTACAGAATCACAGAATGTCAGGGGCTGGAAGGGGGCTCAAAGCTCATCCAGACCAACCACCCCTGCAGAATGTTCATGCTCTCTGTGGGGTTTTTCTCTTTTGCCCTTTTTTTTCACTCAAATCTTGGCAAATACTAGAATCATAGAATCAGTCAGGCTCGGAAGAGACCACAAGGATCAGCCAGTTCCAACCCGCTGCTGTGGCCAGGGACACCCTACCCTAGAGCAGGCTGCTCACAGCCTCAGCCAGCCTGGCCTTAAACACCTCCAGCCATGGGGCCTCAACCATTTCCTTGGACAACTGACTCCAGGCTCTCAGCACCATTCTCATGCTGAACAACTTCCTCCTCACCTCCAGCCTGAACCTACCCACCTCCAGCTTTGCTCCGTGATGTATTTAGGGCTGCCTCTGGTTTGTGACAGGTCGCTGGACAAGGTAGAGTCTGCAGAGAGAGACACACTACTTCAACCTCTTCTCCTAGGAGCACACAAAAATCACTGGATCACAGAACCTTAGAGGTTGGAGAGGACCTCCAGAGATCATCAAGTCCAACCTTCCTGCCAGAGCAGGATCTCCCAGGATAGCTCACACAGGAATGCATCCAGGTGGGTGTGAAAGTCTCCAGAAAAGACTTCACAACCTCTCTGGGCAGCCTGTGCCAGGGCTCTGCCACCCTCACTGTAAAGACATTTGGGTGAAACCTTTCATGTTCAAGTTTGTATCCATAGTTCCTTGTCTTATTACTGTGCACCACCACAAAGAGCTTGGCACCTTCATCTTGACACCCATCCCTCAGATATTCATAGATATTGATTAGATCCCCTGTCAGTTTTCTCTTCTTCAGACTAAACAGCCCAGGGCTCTCATTCTCTCTCCATAGGGGCAATGCTCAAGTCCCCAAATCATCCTCATGGCTCTCAACTGTCTCTCTTGAACTGGAGAACCCAAAACTGGAGACAGTATCCCAGGTGCGTTCACCAGGGCAGAGTAGAGGGGAGAAAATCCAGGAGCTCTTGCAGAAATTTTTGCACTAGGAGCCAAAACCAGCTACAGTTGGTCAGAAATGTGATTGTGACAATCATGGATTTCACAACAGGCTACATTATACTCTCTTCAAAGAACTAGAACTAGTGCAAGGACAGATTATTGGAACAGCCATCAAACAGGGTTAGGGTTAGCTAAAAACATGCACTGCACCCCACAACGAAGAGGAAAGTTGATCATCTGCTTTATTCTCACACTGGAAATTGGGTTTTTTTCCAAAATAAATTTAAAAATTAGATGTGCTCCAACCCCCCTGATCATTTTTGTGGCCATCCTCTGGACCAACCCAATCAGGTCCATGTCCATCCTGTACTGAGGGCTCCAGAGCTGGATGCAGCACTCCAAGTGAGGCCTCACCAGAGCAGAGCAAAGTGGTAAAGTTACCCAGAATCATAGAATCAACCAGGTTGGAAGAGACCTCCAACATCATCCAGTCCAACCTAGCACCCAGCCCTAGCCAGTCAACCAGACCATGGCACTAAGTGCCTCATCCAGGCTTTGCTCGAACACCTCCAGGGATGGTGACTCCACCACCTCCCTGGGCAGCCCATTCCAATGTCAATCACTCTCTCTGCCAACAACTTCCTCCTAACACCCAGCCTATACTTCCTCTGGCACAACTTGAGACTGTGTCCCCTTGTTCTATTGGTTGTTGCCTGGGGGAAGAGACCAAACCCCACCTGGCTACAACCTCCCTTCAGGTAGTTGTAGACAGCAATGAGGTCACCCCTGAGCCTCCTCTTCTCCAGGCTAAACAACCCCAACTCCCTCTCTCTGTCTGCTGGCCATGCTTCTTCTGATGTAGTCCAGGATGCCTTTGGCCTTCTGGGCTGCAAGCTCACACTGTCTGCTCATGTTGAGCTTCTCATCCACCAGCACCCCCAAGTCCCTCTCCCCAGGGCTGCTCTCCAGCCACTCACTGCCCAGACTGGATTTGTGCTTGATACAAAGGGAAAAATAGATATGCACAAGCAGCATTGAGGAAAACTTCCAAACTAAGTGCAAAACCAGTTAGAGCCAAAGTGGTCAAGAAAGTAGCTTGGCTTTAGGTCCTCTGTTTTCTGATGGTCAGACTTAGAACCATGTCATAGTATCACAGAATCATTTAAGTTGAAAAAGACCTTTAATATCTCTGAGCCCAAGTGGCCAGATTGCCTAGCATATTTTTAAGTGCCATATCTTTTAAATGTCCTTTAAATGACTCCAGGGATGATGTTTAAACAGACTGTCAGTAACTCATTTCTACTCTGTCTCTCTAGGGGTCTCCTCTAAGATTGGAAAGTAAACTTGAAAAGATTTTCCAGGTTTATTTCCTGCCTGATGTCAAACTGAGACTTCATCTCACATCTTCTATGGCTCAGGAAATGTCCTAACTTCCAAGTTCAATCTGTTTTTTCCCGGAGGGCCAACCACATCCTGAGCTTCATCAGGAGAAGTGTGGCCAGCAGATCGAGGGAGGTGATTCTCCCCTTCTACTCCACTCTGCTGAGACCCCACCTGGAGTACTGCATCCAGTTCTGGAGCCTCTATTACACGAGGGATGTGGGGATGCTGGAGCATGTTCAGAGAAGGGCCACGAGGATGCTCAGAGATTTGAATCAAGTCTATAGAGTTCAGGCAACCCCAATGCAGTAAAAATGTCTTGCCATGGGTAGAAATGGTGCTCCATGTGCTGATGCAAACGGAGAAAAAGCCACAACAGTGGACACTTAAGAAATGTACTGCAAGTGGGTAGAGGACCAACTCCAGGTCACAGCTAAATACAGCCAGGATCCTTCTGTGGTCATCCATGACTCTGCAAGAGGATTCAACAGAGCAATGAGAGTTTTAAGAGGTCATGATAAGAGGTTATGTCCACTTGGCTGAAGATGTGTGGGGAATAATTACAGAATAGAAAATAAATAAAACAAGAGGAACTGGAAAAGAGATTCAAAGAGCAGAGCTAAGCAGAGTAGTGGATAAAGTAAGTAGGTTTGACAGGTCCAGAGTCAAGGAACAAGAGAAGGAAGAAAGAAGGCAGATTAAAAGTCATTGCAGTGTTCAACTGCAGCTGAGACAATGATGGCATGAACACAGACTTTAGCTTCTGGAATTAAGAGTTTAGACAGTGTTTGAGCTGTAAAGACAACCAACAGATTTCGGCAACTGTTTGGATTTCATGGACAAGGAGGTTCAATATGCAATATTTACTTCTTCTGATTTCTTCTCCTTTGTGTGAGTGAATAGGTGCCAGATTGTTTGGTCAGCTTAAACTTCTTTGAAACTGAAGGGTCTAATTGACAACTTTCATTTAGAGGCAAGTATAAGACCCCAGGATGGTCCTTTTGTCCTCTGAGATGCTGAATCAATAGCCACACACTGACAATACGTGCCACAGTCCAAACAAAAGGGTGCTTCCAAGGCTGAGGAATTTGTTCTGATTCTGGGGAGGTTTGAAAGTCTGTGAAACAGAACAGAAAACACAGTTGTTACAGCAACCTGCAAGGAAGCACAAGACACAGGCTGGATATCAGGATCTTAGGAAAATGGAGAGAGAAAACATTCTCAGCTGATTGATGGTTAAAGGGCACTTGGACTTGAAAATAGAGAAAGCATTTAAAAGTTACTTAATATTAGTCATCTCTGGTCAGAACTGTGTCAGGGACTCTGAACTTCAAGGCACAATCAAGCTTTGGTGTCTGGAATGCTCTCAGTACTATCCCAGATCATTAGGGTAGAGGTACTGCTCACTTTGAGTCTGAGGCTGCTTTGTACAGGTAAACAAGGCTGCAGCTCTGGGCAGAATTTGGGGCAGATGAGGAGAGGGGGAGTTCCCTCCTGACATTTCAATCTGTTGGAGTGCAAGATCCAAAGTAGCCATTCCTTCTCATACTCTTTCCTTGGCTGTACAGAGACAAAAGCTGTTTCCTGGGCAAATAAAGAGGAATACATAACACAGTGGATGCTGTGATCTGAGTGCTTGTGGCGTTAGAGTATGCCTCAGGAGTAGCACAGAAGGCACTCATCTGAGAAAAAAAAAGGTGTCTAAAGAAGATTTCACCATTCACCAGTTTTCCAAGCCCTGCCCCTGGGCTGTGCTCTATGGAAAATAAGCAGCATCCTTCCTCTTTCAGCCAGACTTCAACCAGTGCAGTGACAAGAAAACATAGGGAGCCACTTCTATCTTCTTCATCCTGAGCCCAGCAAAGGCAAAGAGCTAAACTTTTTTTGCCCTTTTTTTGCCTTCTGCATATTCGTTCTTCTTCCCCTTTCTGATTTTCACTTTTCCATGAATTCCCACATCACTTTTGCTCTGTAAGCATTTGTCCTTTCCTTATTCAGTGTTTTTGGTAAATACTACCTCCTGTTCTCTTCTCCTCTACTCCTTCCTGCTTCATTCTAGCTAATGTTCAATGGATGAGATGAAGTAAATGAAATGCAGGCATTTGTAGCTGAGCCAGTTGTCTAGAGTGCCTTGTAGAGAAGTTTCTCAAAGGCACTCTTTACCTGATCCTAATCACAGAATCACAGAACATTACAGGTTGGAAGGGACCTCTAGAGATCATAGGATCACAGAATCACACAGGATCACAGGATATTAGGAGTTGGAAGGGACCCAAGGAGATCATCAAGTCCAACCCTCCCTGCCAGAACAGGACCATACAATCTAGCTCAGGTCACAGAGGAACACATCCAGGCAGGCTTTGAAAGTCTCCAGAGAAGGAGACTCCACAACCTCTCTGGGCAGCCTGTGCCAGTGCTCTGAGACCCTTACAGTAAAGAAATTCCCCCTTGTGTTGAGGCAGAACCTCTTTTGCTGCAACTTACACCCATTGCTCCTTGTCCTATCCCAGGGAGCAAGGGAGCAGAGCCTGCCCCTGCCATTCCTGACCAGACCTCAGATGTTTATAAACATCTATTAAATCCCCTCTCAGTCTTCTCTTCTCCAGACCAAACAGTCCCAGGTCTCTCAGCCTCTCTCAAGGCAGGAGCTCTATCAAGGCAAGAATCTTTCAAGATGGGAACTCTCAAGGTGGAAACCTCTTCCCATTCTCTCTTGCTCTATTTATGCTTTTCTAGACAAAGTGTCCATGTACCATTTTATCCTGGGCACAAAAATCCAACTAACCAGCAGCCCAATCCCAGTGTGGGCTTCCACATGAGCCAGCCCATGGGTGGGAAAGCTCCTTTGGCTGTTCCCCCACTCAAGCCCACAGGGTGGGGGGGGAGGCAGGGAGGGAAAGGGGAAAGCAGTTTTTGTACCTTCTTCTTCCATTTAAACCCGTGGAGAAGGGGGAGAAGAAAGGAATTTGGAGTACCCCACAACAAGAGGGCGAGCAAAATATTTAGCAATAGAAGGTCTTTGCAGTGGTTTATTATATGAATTCTTGGTTTACTCACTTCCATGTACACACAGTTTCAGTGGACTTAGGTTATATGGAGTTAGCCATTTAGGGAGCCACATGGGAATTGTATTCACCCCAGCTTCCATCTCCCATCCACTTACAGAGACTTTTGAACATGCCAAACAAATCCAAGGTCACAGGAGCTAACTGTGCTCCCCTCCAAGCATTCCCAGTACCATTAGGCCAACAAGAAGAAGCTGAAAGCAGGCTTTGAGTTTTGGAATACAGTTGCTGAGAGGTTTGAATCACAGAATCATGGAATCATTTCAGTTGGAGCAGACCAACTGAAATGGGCCAGTTCTGGGCCACTCAATTCAAGAAAGATGTTGAGGTGCTGGAACATGTCCAGAGAAGGGCAACAAAGCTGGTGAGGGGCCTGGAGCACAAATCCTATGAGGAGATGCTGAGGGAGCTGGGCCTGTTTAGCCTGCAGAAGAGGAGGCTCAGGGGTGATCTTATTACTGTCTACAACTACCTGAAGGGGCATTGTAGCCAGGTGGGGGGTGGCCTCTTCTCCCAGGCAACCAGCAATAGAACAAGAGGACACAGTCTCAAGTTGTGCCAGGGTAGGTATAGGCTGGATATTAGGAAGAAGTTCTTCCCAGAGAGAGTGATTGGCATTGGAATGGGCTGCCCAGGGAGGTGGTGCAGGCACCGTCCCTGGGGGTCTTCAAGAAAAGCCTGGATGAGGCACTTAGTGCCATGGTCTGGTTGACTGGATAGGGCTGGGTGCTAGGTTGGGCTGCATGATCTTGGAGGTCTCTTCCAACCTGGTTGATTCTATGATTCCATGATTCTATGACCTTTAAGGTCACTGAATCTAACCATTATCTAACTCTACCAAATCTGGTGTGAAGCCACATCTCTTAGCACCATATATCTACCAAGAGAGGCAAAGTCAATTTCCTATTCAATCCTATCATGTCTGAAATGGGGGAGTTTCTAAAACTCAAGTGAGTCAAGTACAAGCAATGGCTGCTGGAAAATTTTCCTCCACAGAAAAACTGAGTAGCAAACTAACAGGGGCAGACAGACCTTTGATTAGAAGTCAGCCACCTCGCTCTTCACCCACATTAATTTTTCCTCATTTAAGTTTCCCAGCTGTTGGTTTTAATGTGAAAACACAACTACAAATCTGTCCTGCTCTCACTAAGGCTGTGAAATCATGCAACAGGAGTTAAAGAGGAGTTTATGTTGTGAAAGTATTTCTGTTATAGAGTTAATTTCAGATCATTTTGTTCTCCTCAAACTTATAATTTTCTACGGCTCACACATTTTTTTTATGGCTAGAAGTGTGATTTTTAGCATCATCTAGTCTGACATGCAGCAGAGCAAGGGCCAGAGAAGTTCATGCAGTAATTCTTGCGCTGATCCCAACAATTTACATTTGTATTAGGATATATCTTCTACAGAGGCATCCAGTCTTCATTTAGAAACCTAAAAGCAATGGAGGGGGGGAGGGAAATCTGCTACATCTCTTGGCAATCAGTTTGAATAGTTAATTAAATCTTAACAATCCACAATTTCTTTCCAGCGTGGGTTTTGCTTTTCCTTAACCTTAGCTATTGAGCATCTTTGTCACAGTTGAAAAGCCTCTAGCAGTCCTCATACTGCCCTACCAGCAAGGTGCTAAGATGCAGTGGAGGAATTTCCCATTGAGTATGCTTTCAATCAGAGGCATTGATCTGTTAGAGAGCTACACATGATAGATGGACAAGCAGTGTGTGCACACAGACCAGGCAGCAACCGTGTGCTGGGCTGCAGCAAGAGCAGTGTGGCCAGCAGGGCAAGGCAGGGGATTCTGCCCCTTTGCTCTGCTCTCCTCAGACCCCACCTGGAGGACTGTGTGCAGTTCTGGAGCCCCCAGCAGAAGAAGGACATGGAACTGTTGGAGGAATCCAGAGGAGGCCACAAAGATGCTCAGAGGGCTGCAGCAGCTCTGCTATGAGAACAGGCTACAAGAGTTGGGGCTCTGCAGCCTGAAGAAGGGAAGGCTTCAAGAAGACCTTATAGTAACCTTCCAGTATCTGAAGGGGGCCTACAAGAAGGCTGGAGAGAGACTATTGACAAGGTCTTGTAATGACAGGATGAGGAGTAGTGGGTTTAAATTGGCAGAAGGGAGATTTAAACGAGATGATAGGAAGAAGTTCTTTACAGTGAGGATGGTGAAACACTGGCACAGGTTGCCCAGCGAGGCTGTGGATGATCCCTTCCTGGAGGTGTTCAAGGCCAGGTTGGATGAGGCCTTGAATGACCCGTTTTAGTGGGAAGTGTCCCTGTCTATGGCAGGGGGTTGGAACTGGATGATCTTTGAGGTCCCTTTCAACCTAAACCATTCTATGATTCTATGTCCCAACCCTGCAGTACCCCAGAATGCCATCTGATCACTTACCATCTCCAAAAGTGAAAGCACAGCCAGACTATACATGTGGGACCACAGCAGCTCTGCTCTATAAATTGTACTCACCTCCTGTAGCATAATCATGCCTCCAAGCTGAGCTGAGGATCTGTAGCACAGTAAACCAAACCTGCCTTCCCCAGAGTAAGAGCAGAGGCAGCTTATGGTTATTAGCTCCTGACAACTTAGCTGCAATCAGAGCATAACGGATGTTAACCTCAAGGATAAACACTGCAGAAGATCATGGAATCATAGAATCACAGAATGTCAGGGGCTGGAAGGGACCCTGAAAGATCATCTGGTCCAGCCCCCCTGCCACAGCAGGAGCACCTAGAGCAGATCACACTGGAATGCATCCAGGCGGTTCTTGAGTATCTCCAGGCAGGGAGACTCCACAACCTCCTGGGCAGCTGTTTCCAGTGCTCTGTCATCCCCTCACAGGGAAAAAATTCTTCCTCAGGTTCACATGAAACTTCCTATGCCTCAATTTCCACCCGTTGCCCCTTTCCTGTTGTTGGGCATCACCAAGAAGAGGCTGGCTGCATCCTCCTGGCACTCACTCTGCATGTCATATTTATAAACATTAATGAGGGTCACCCCTTAGTTTCCCTCCTCTCCATGCTAAAAAGCCCCAGGCTCTCCTCATAAGGAAGATGTTCAAGTTCCTTAATCAAGATAGAAAGGGTGACCAGAGCAAGACTGTATGCAAATAACTAACCTGCGTATTCAATGGCCATGGCACAGACCCAACACTCTCCCTGGGCAAAAAAGCAATAGGGCTCAGAGGCAAGCAGAGCCTTGAAGTCATGGCTTGGATGGCAACACTCTGTGCTGGGTTAGGAACTGGCTTGAGGGCCAGACCCAGAGAGTGGTGGTGAATGGTGCCACATCCAGCTGGCAGCTGTCACTAGTGGTGTCCCTCAGGGATCTGTGCTGGGCCCCATCCTCTTTAACATCTTCATAGATGACCTGGATGAGGGCATGGAGTCAGTCATCAGCAAGTTTGCAGATGACACCAAGCTGGGGGCAGATGTGACTGAGTTGGAAGGCAGAAGGGCTCTGCAGCGGGACCTTGACCACCTGGACAGGTGGGCAGAGTCCAATGGGATGGGGTTCAATAGCTCCAAGTGCAGGGTGCTGCACTTTGGCTACAACAACCCCATGCAGAGATACAGGCTGGGGTCAGAGTGGCTGGAGAGCAGCCAGACAGAGAGGGATCTGGGGGTGCTGATTGATACCCGCCTGAACATGAGCCAGCAGTGTGCCCAGGTGGCCAAGAGAGCCAATGGCATCCTGGTCTGCATCAGGAATGGTGTGGTCAGCAGGAGCAGGGAGGTCATTCTGCCCCTGTACTCTGCACTGGTTAGACCACACCTTGAGTACTGTGTTCAGTTCTGGGCCCCCCAGTTTAGGAGGGACATTGAGATGCTTGAGCGTGTCCAGAGAAGGGCGACGAGGCTGGGGAGGGGCCTTGAGCACAGCCCTACGAGGAGAGGCTGAGGGAGCTGGGATTGGTTAGCCTGGAGAAGAGGAGGCTCAGGGGAGACCTTATTGCTGTCTGCAACTACCTGAGGGGTGGTTGTGGCCAGGAGGAGGTTGCTCTCTTCTCTCAGGTGGCCAGCACCAGAACGAGAGGACACAGCCTCAGGCTGCACCAGTGGAGATTTAGGCTGGAGGTGAGGAGAAAGTTCTTCCCTGAGAGAGTCATTGGACACTGGAATGGGCTGCCCGGGGAGGTGGTGGAGTCGCCGTCCCTGGGGCTGTTCAAGGCAGGATTGGACGTGGCACTTGGTGCCATGGTCTAGCCTTGAGCTCTGTGGTAAAGGGTTGGACTTGATGATCTGTGAGGTCTCTTCCAACCCTGATGATACTGTGATACTGTGATACTGTGATATGTGCCATTTGCAGCTGAAAAATAACTGAGTACTTGCAAGCCACTTGGGCCACTCAGAAAACCAACTTCTCACCCGTTCCTTCCTCACACTCTTGCTTAATATCTGGGTATTCCATCTGTAAAATTATTCCAGCCGCCCGCAAAGTGGCCCTAATGCAACCATCATCGCTCATCCTCCCTCCTCACCGCTCCTCCACTCAGCCTGCTGTGCCACTGTCATGCTATTAACATTCCTCCAAAGTCACAGAAACGTTAGGATGTACCTGATGCATTCAGAAACCCAGCAGGTGCCTTCCGCAGGTACCGTGCGTCCGAGCCACGCCAGGAAGCAGTCATAAACTTAACGCAGTAGTAAGCTCTGTAATTTTTAGATAACAGCTACTTACCTAAGTACAGAAATTGCTACATTTCGTATGGACAGATTGCTCACATTCCAATTACGGACCAAGACCCAGTGCATGCAAATAATTAGTATTTAGGAGCAATACCTCGTCTGGGTTTTTTTTCCCCTGCGTGCCACTCTGCCACCTGAAAACGCTGCTCGATTCCTAAGTCACTTTGCATGTGTCAGTCCAATTTCACCTCAGTCCTAGAAGCTTCTGGAGCACGTAAGTAATGTTATAATGTTACAAGGGCCTAATAATTGTGTCTGAGAAGCTCCCCGTACAATTTTCATCTTTTATTATATGGTTAGCTTATTTATACATCAGTATCATTTGGCAAATTGCATCTAGAACGCATGGGGAGGCTGAAGCTTTAAAGTACACTCCTGCTCCTTGTGGCAGCCCCAGGTGCAAGGCATTATCCTTTAATGCCGTGGAAAGTCTCCTGCTACCCGACATGAGGACAGGGAGCAGCGACGCTGATTGAGTCATTTCACTTTTACGCCTGGTTTTTTTCTGCAGCGCTGATGCGGTTGCATTAAAACGATGCCATTCTAATGCTGGAAATGGGTACGGGGGGCTGGCGCTGGTGGGGGCCTGGCCGCTGCTGGTGCTTGCGCATCTCCGCTCCCCAGTGAAGGGGTTGGGGCTCCCTCCCCTCCCTTGGTGCAGCGGTCCTGAGAGGGATACAAACGGCTCTGGGCGCCGCTGCGCTCTGCCCGTCCGGGCGGGCTCCTGCTCATCCCCCAAGACACCCAAAGGCTGACCCGACCTGGGGGTCTCACCGTGGCTCTCAGCGCCGCCACGGGGGAACGGGTACCGCAACGGGGCCGCCAGGACCGCCCTGTGCCGCGGGGAGCGGGACCCAGACCTGCCCTTGCTAAACCGCTGGGGAGCGAGGGCCGTGCGGAGGGACCGGGCGAAGCCGCGCAGAGGGCCCCAGCCCGTCGCGCCGGAGGCAGCCCAGGCGCGGGGGTGCGGGGCACCGGGCGGCAGCACGGCCGGTAACGGCCGCCGGGGGGCAGCGCAAGATCGCCCAACCGCCGCCGCCGCCATCCCCGCCGCCGCCTCGGCGGGCACCGCACGGCTGCGGGAGGCGCGGCGCGGACCGCACCGGACCGGCAGGCATCTCTGCTGCATCCGTCCCCGTGCGGTGCTGCGGGGATGCCCTCCCCAGGCAGGCGGCTCGCCCGCGGCCCCGGCCTGTCTCCCACCGCCGCCTGGCGTAAGGCCCGCGTCCCCCCGAGCGGGAGGCTGCGGGCTTTATTTGTGTAAGGAGATTTCACCTATGAGCCGCTGATCAAAGCCTTTAATAGGCTGCTTCGTCTAAGCCCTTGACACTGGGAATCGAGATTTCCCCATGCTATTAGCACTGAGCAGTAGGCGCTCCAGATCAGCCAAGAGCCAGCGATTAAGAGGCGTTTGTCTAAACTAATTTCTCCCTCTATACCGGGTCTATAGAGACTAGTGTTGCTCTGCTGGAATTGTGCAACACGGCTAATTGGCTACAAATTCAACAGTGGCAGGGCTGCTACCAGAGGCTGCCGTCTATTCACTGCCCCAGCTCTCGCCTCAAACGCGCTCCAGCACTGGGTGCCTGCGACGGCGATGCCCTCACCGCCCGGAGTCGGCTGGGCACTGCCCTAGGGAAATGGCCTGCTTCACTTGGACCACTCCGGGTCAGGATCTTGGAGGCTGGGGAAGATCAGAATCCTGTCTTGCCTGCCTGGGCTTGGGCACCTTGTGGAAAAGCAAGTAAACCAAATAAAATCGTAACTACAATAGAAATGAGGTCTATGCGGCACAGAGCCCACAGACTTTCATTTATGTGCACAGCCGTTCCAGGATGGATGTTTATTTTCCTGTAAAGATAGTATACTGCCACTCACATCCCTTCCAGAACAAGGGAGGAAAGGAAAAAAAAAACAAACTTGCAGTATGTGGCTGTGATTCTTCGATTCATTAGGCACAAACATCCTCCTACACTGAAAAAGCCCAGCAAAGCTCACAGAATTAAATTCTGCCTTTAGTGAGGAGGATGGAAAACACTCCAGTCGCCTCAGGGGCAGAGTTTTACTGAAGAACACATAGCTTTCAGGTGCTCAGAGGAGTCCCCTAAACATCTGCAAGACCCAAAGTCAGGCTGGCAACGTTTGCTCTCCTTCTCCCTTGTTGAGCACCCTAAACATCTGCAAGACCCAAAGTCAGGTTGGCAACGTTTGCTCTCCCTCTCCCTTGTGGATGCACTGATGAAAAGTCAGCAAGCAGCATCTGTTGATGTGCAATATACTACTGTCCTGCAATAACCCAAAGGTAGTAGCAGTTTTAATGTCAGTCTACAAGGTAAAAAATAAAGAGAATAGGAAGACTTAATTCTGTTTTAAAATCTACCACCTAAACTGTCATCAATCGAATTCCATGGCCTCAAGTAGAGCTCTGCTTGAGTTGTGCATAGAAAACATGACAAATTCAGTGGGGATTACCTTCAATACCTTACCTTCAGTATGAGGTAACACAATGATGTGGAAGAAGGTAGCAGAAATGAGAGGGAGATTATTCAAGGTGTTCCACTTCTGTACAAGATATAGCTAAAATATGGTCATGGCTCAGCAGGAACAGAGGTTGTCTGCTGATAAAGTATCCCTGCTAACTTCACGCAGCAGCCAGAGGCCAAGCTGCCTGCCTCCCCTCCTCTCATTAAGGGAGAAGTGCCCCATTCAACGAGGCACTTCAACAGTTCTCTACCTTTGAACGTGCAAATACCCCCATTAAATCTGGTGGATCAGGGCCAAACCTAATTAATTTAGTGATGCTTTGCATCGAAATCTCTCTTGCAATACGTAGCACTCACCATCAGAAAGACAAGAGGATTAATTAAACTAACTATTTAGAAAGCTGAGCAGGTTAGGAGTGGGTTAGGACTAAAGAGCATAATGATATCCTGAGTGGAAGCCAGAGAACAAAATGACCCCTGTGAAACTGATAGGAATTTGCTGGGGATTTTGGTTTGGGTTTTTTTTTTCTCTTAGTTTTTTTCCCCTGTAAGATAAATGAACTGGGACTGGCAAACCAACCAATTTCAGGTCCAAGAGGACATAGACTTTTATTTAGATTTCTTCTTTCAAACTGTCAACCTGTTCCTAGCAGCCAGCCTTAACCCAAACTGTATCATGAACTTCATCGTACTTCCAGTTATCAAAACAGGACATGAAAAGCTTCTGTGGGTTCTGACTGCATGAATAAAAAGGCAAAAGAAAGTGAACCACTGTAGGCTTTCAGACATGGTTTAAATATGAACCAAGATTCAGCCAGAACATTCTGCCCAATTTAGCAAGTAGGCTGGACAGAAAGATTGGGCTTGATAATACACTGTATCACAGTGCCCAAAATGCTGTGTGGTGCAGCAGACAGGCTGGAGGGCAGGGATCCCTCCAGAGGGACTTGGACAGGCTGGAGAGGTGGGCACAAGCCAACATCAGGAGGTTCAACAAGACCAAAGGCAAGGTCCTGCAGATGGGTGGAGGCAATGCCAAGCACAAATCCAGGTTGGGCAGTGAGTGGCTGGAGAGTAGCCCTGAGGAGAGGGACTTGGGGGTGCTGCTGGAGGAGAAGCTCAACATAAGCCAGCAGTGTGCACTTGCAGACCAGAAAGCCAACCAGAGCCTGGGCTGCAGCAGGAGAAGTGTGGCCAGCGGGGCCAGGGAGGGGATTCTCCTCTACTCCACTCTGGTGAGACCCCACCTGGAGTACTGCAGCCGGTTCTGGAGCCCCTATTACAAGAGGGATGTAAAGATGATGTGGTGTGTCCAGAGAAGGGCCACAGGGATGCTCAGAGGGGTGGAGCAGCTCTGCTGTGAGCACAGCCTGAAAGAGTTGGGGCTGTTCAGTCTGGAGAAGAGGAGGCTCCCAGGTGACCTCCTTGTGGCCTTCCAGTATCTGAAAAGGGCCTCCAAAAAAGCTGGGGAGAGACTTTTTAGGCTCTGAGGGAGTGACAGGAGTCGGAGAAATGGAGCAAAACTGGAGGTTGGTAGGTTCAGGCTGGAGGTGAGGAGGAAGTTGCTCAGCATGAGAGTGGTGAGAGCCTGGCAGGGGTTGCCCAGGGGGTAGCTTTAGAATGGACATTAGGAAAAACTTTTCCATGGAGAGAATGGTCAGGGACTGGAATCAGCTGCCCAGGGAGGTGATGGAGTCACCAACCCTGGATGTGTTTAAGGGTCGTTTAGATGTGGTGCTTAGGGATATGGTTTAGGGTGAAGCTTGTAGAGCAGGGTTCTAGGTTGGACTGGGTGATCCTGAGGGGCTTTTCCAACCTGGATGTTTCTGTGGTATTTGCTGTTTGTCAGCAGATACATGGTTACATAAGGTTCTATCCACTACCTAGTGTCAGTCAAGGACTGCACAGCTGTAAGCTCGGATTATTCTTTCCCCATCACGAAATGCATCTTGCATGTATGTGAACAACAGAACATTGTGCATGGACACATTGTCTGAATCCATTTACCCCCAAAAAAAAAAAACCAAAACAACCAAGAGACTTCTGGGCATCTTTGCAAAAACAAGGCAAATGTCCTTTTACTTTTAAAACCCAACACACACTGATTTGTTCAGATAGGTGAGTTTCTCTGAAACAGCTACGCACAGCCCTATTATATAGTCTGATAAGCCATAGAAAACAATCCAGGCTGAACACAGGGCTTTGACATTACACTTGGAAAATAACTACCTTTGTCTGTGCCCAAGCCCTCGGTTCCAACAGCCATGTACATTCATGCACGGAGGAGAAACTGTAAGCACTGGCATGCCAGAATGTTTGCGAGATCACTGCCTGTGAAAAGTTATTCACAGCCACAGTCTCAGGCAAAAATCACACCCTCAGAGCTATTACGACCCTGCCAAAGTCATGGAAAGCCAACAGATTTCTGCTGTGTGGGGAACAATAGAGCTATTCTGGACAAGATTTATTCTGAAAAGAAGAGGTTGAGGATAGTCATCATTTTCTTTTCAGAGCACCAAAAGCTGCTGTGCCTGACCCTGAAGGCTGCCACAGGACATACCCTACCCACCAGAAAAACTGAAAGTGCAGAAGTCAGGGGATGAAGCTCTTCCTTCTGTATTCCCATTCCACAAGCACGTTGCCATGGTTTGTGCATAGAATCATAAAGAATCATAGAATCAACCAGGTTGGAAGAGACCTCCAAGAGTCACCATCCCTGGAGGTGTTGAAGCAAAGCCTGGCTGGGGCACTTAGTGCCATGGTCTAGTTGACTGGCTAGGGCTGGGTGCTAGGTTGGACTGGATGAGCTTGGAGCTCTCTTCCAACCTGCTTGATTCTGTGATGATTCTTGATGATATCCCCTTCCAACCTGGTTGATTCTATGATTCTAAGAAGCCTGATGCCCAGTGCCAAGGAGCCTGATTCCCATTGTCCTGTTTAAAGTGTAAGATTCAAGAATCAAAAATACAAGGTCACCATGGACCTACAATAAAAAATGCCTCTCTTACACGTGATACACCACTCAGAAATCAGCCATCATTGCTAGTGAACATCAGCATTGCACAGGGTGTCACTGCACAGGCTGGGAGCACACACACTGGTCCAGAGAATAAGAAATTTGCTTTGTGGAAGTGTGAAGATATTGGGAAAATAAAGCAATTTAGATCAATTGCTAGTAAATAAATCAGTGCTGCTGGAAGCTCTGGGTGTAATCTAACCAGTATGCCTACCTTGTTAGCACTGAGTCAGCCTGAGATTTACACATCAAAAATTTGGCTGGAAGTACTAGAATAAGAAGGGTAGGAAGCAGGTTGCATAAGAGCCACTCTGAGCTCCAAAACAGCTACAGAGAGGTACAAAACCTTCTCTTAAATGTGGTGGAAGAGAATCACAGAATCACAAAATGTTAGGGGTTGGAAGCGACCTCAAAAGCTCATCCAGTCCAACCCCCTTGCCAGAGCAGGAGCACCTAAGAAGCCAGCCAGGAGGGTCCTGAATATCGCCAGAGAGGGAGACTCCACAACTCCCCTGGGCAGCCTGTTCCAGTGTTCCATCATCCTCATGGTGAAAAAACATCTTCCTCATGTTTCCACAGAATGTCCTATGCCTCAACTCCCACCCATAGCCCCTTGTCCCAGCATTGGGCATCGCCAAGCAGAGCCTGGCTCCAGCCTCTTGGCGCTCACTCTTTACATCTTTATAAACATGAATGAGGTCATTCCTCAGGCTCCTCTTCTCCAAGCTGAAGACTCCAGCTCCCTCAGTCTCTCCTCATGAGGAAGATGTTCTACAGAAGACAAAGGTGAGACAAAACCCAGGCTATGCCTGGAATCTCACCAAATCCCACTCATCTCATCAGTGGTGCTGAACTTTGCAGTGGGAAGTCACCGTCCCTGGAGGTGTTGAAGCCAAGCCTGGCTGAGGCACTTAGTGCCATGGTCTAATTGACTGGATAGGGCTGGGTGCTAGGTTGGCCTGGATGAGCTTGGAGGTCTCTTCCAACCTGCTTGATTCTGTGATGATTCTTGATGATATCCCCTCTGTGCCACAGCAGTCCCACACCTGGGCAGGGGACTCCAGCGACAGTGAGATTTCCTCTGAAAGCAAGACACTTAAAAGAAGATTTTTCTAATGTTTTTACAGTTTCTCACTTTCTAGGTGAGAACCCAAATGCAGATGAGGCACTATTGCAGGTACCTGCCCCACAAACTGCCTGCCTGACACAAATAATTGCCAATTCTTTTCAGAGAATCACAGAATCATAGAATCAATGAGGTTGGAAGAGACCTCCAAGCTCATCCAGTCCAACCTAGCACCCAGCCCTAGCCAATCAACTAGGCCATGGCACTAAGTGCCTCATCCAGGCTTTGCTTTAGCACCTCCAGGAACAGTGACTCCACCATCTCCCTGGGCAGCCCATTCCAATGCCAATCACTCTCTCTGACAACAACTTCTTCCTAACATCCAGCCTAGACCTGCCCTGGCACAACTTGAGGCTGTGTCCCCTTGTTCTGTTGCTGCTTGCCTGGAAGAAGACACCAACCCCACCAGGCTACGATGTCCCTTCAGGTAGTTGTAGACAGCAATGAGCTCTGCCCTGAGCCTCCTCTGCTGCAGGCTGCACACCCCCAACTCCCTCAGCCTCTCCTCACAGGGCTGTGCTCCAGGCCACTCACCAGCTTTGGAACAGGACTGTATACATTCTCCATGCTAACATAATAAGGGGCATCCAATATCATTCAAAACTGTTTACACTGTCAGTAATAACCCTGGAAGAAAGAGGTTTTGAGCAGCTTTTTATTGACACTCACCTCATTCCAGAGTTCAGCAAAACCATGTGTAGCTGATACAGCCAGCCTCAGAGATTTTTGTTTTCTCTAAATAAGTCTGAATAAACAATAAAAGGTTAAGTGCTTTCTTTTTTATTTATTTTCCAAAGCCTGAAGCAGAGGCAAATAAATTGAGGGTAGAGAACTCAATTATATGAAGCAGCAGCTACTGACAGTTACACTCAGCAGAGCTGAATAATTTTCAATTACTCCAGGAAAAGAGGTCAACAAAATATGTTCCCCAATCTGTGCCTTCCTAAACCCAAACCTCATAACATTACCAGTGCCCTTTATCAGGGTAATTCAGTGAGGTTTTTCCCCAGCAAGCACCCTTTTCCCTACTTTGATCTGTCCAGTCCAGTTCCTTCCTTAGGCTACCTACATTAAATAGATCCTAAATACGTGCCTGCAACAGAGAATGTGAAGAACAGGGAATCCTTGCTTCCTAAAAACTTTAAATCATAGAATCATAGAATGGTTTAGGTTGGAAGGGACCTCAAAGATCATCCAGTTCCAACCCCCCCACCATAGGCAGGGACATCTCCCACTAGAACAGGTTGTTCAAGGTCTCATCCAACCTGGCCTTGAACACCTCTCAGGAGGGAGTATCCATAACCTCCCTCGGCAACCTGTGCCAGTGTCTCACCACCCTCACTGTAAAGAACTTCTTCCTAACATCCAGTTTAAATCTCCCCTCTGCCAATTTAAACGTGGCACTTGGTGCCATGGTCTAGCCTTGAGCTCTGTGGTTACAGGTTGGACTTGATGATCTATGAGTCCCTTCCAACCTTGGTGATACTGTGATACTGTGAAACTCATTACTCCTCATCCTGTCAATACAAGACCTTGTCAATAGTCTCTCCCCAGCCCTCCTGTAGGCCCTCTTCAGATACTAGAAGGTTACTATAAGGTCTCCTCAAAGCCTTGTCTTCTGCAGGATGCAGAGCCCCAACTCTCACAGCCTGTCCTCACAGCAGAGCTGCTGCAGCCCTCTGAGCATCTCTGTGGCCTCCTCTGGACCTGTGCCAACAGTTCCATGTCCTCCTTGTGTCAGGGGCTCCAGAACTGTACACACTTCACCAACCAAGATTTGCAGCCAGTCATTCTGCCAGAGAATGTCAAGCTGCACCGTGACAGATGCTGCACCCTCCCTGATACAGGCTGCTGAGAGTATTAACCCAGAAAAATGGGGAGATGTCTTCCATCCTGAAGTCACCTGTGCCAGCATCTGAGATTCCCAACCGAGCTGGCATATTTCAGCCAAGGCAGGAGGTTTTCCCCAACAAGGACTGCAAAAGCTCAGCAGGGCTAGCTGAGCTGTCCCAGCACAGAGGGAAAATGCCTGGAACAGGATATTGACTGTGCCTCCTGCTGAACAACACTGAGTTTTGAGCACTGTGTAAGAGAATCACAGAATGTTAGAGGTTGTAAGGGACTTTCAGAGACCATCAAGTCCAAACCACTGCTAAAAGCAGGATACCCCAGGGTGGTTTGCACAGGAAGGCATCCAGGTGGGTTTGGAAAGGCTCCAGAGAAGGAGACTCCACAACCTCTCTGGGCAGCCTGTTCCAGGGCTCTGTCACCCTCACTGTAAAGAAGTTTCTCCTCACGTTGAGCTGAAACCCTCTCTGTTCCAATTTGTAGCTGTTGCTCCTTGTCTTATTGCTGCTGACTACTGACAAGGGATTGGCCCCATCCCTTTGACACCTGCCTCTCAGATATTTGTACACATTGATCAGATCTCCTCTCAGCCTTCTCTTCATCAGACTAAACAGCTCCAGGGCTCTCTGTCTCTCTTCATAGAGGAGATGCTCAAGTCCCCCAGTCATCCTCATGGCTCTCTGATGGACTCTCTCCAGCAGGTCCCTGTCTCACTTGAACTGGGGAGCCCAAAGCCGGACCCAGCATTCCAGATGTGGTCTCACTAAGGCAGAGTAGAAGGGGAGAACCTCCCTGGACCTTCTAGACCCACTTTTCTTGATGTGCCTCAGCATGCCATAACATATTTGTCCTGTCTTCTTAGCTTCGAGACATCATTTCTGTCACCATCATTTCATCATTTTGCTATGCTTCTAGCTTCAGAATTTGCCATTTTTCATTAGCTTATCTCTCTCTACAACTACCTGAAAGGAGGTTGTAGCAAACTGGGTGTTTGTCTAGTGCCCAAAGTAACAAGTGTCCAGTTCTGGGCTCCTCAATTCAAGAGAGATGTCAAGATACTGGAACATGTCCAGAGAAGGGCAGCAAAGCTGGTGAGGGGCCTGGAGCACAGCCCTGTGAGGAGAGGCTGAGGGAGCTGGGGGTGTGCAGCCTGCAGCAGAGGAGGCTCAGGGCAGAGCTCATTGCTGTCTACAGCTACCTGCAGGGAGGCTGTAGCCAGGTGGAAGTTGGTCTCTTCTGCCAGGCAGGCAGCAACAGAAGAAGGGGACACAGTCTCAAGTTGTGACAGGGAAGGTCTAGGCTGGATGTTGTTAGGAAGTTGTTGGCAGAGAGAGTGATTGGCATTGGAATGGGCTGCCCAGGGAGGTGGTGGAGCCACTCTCCCTGGAGGTGTTCCAGTAAAGACTGGATGCCAAAGACTTAGTGCCATGGTCTAGTTGATTGGGCAGGTCTGAGTGCTAGGTTGGCCTGGATGCTCTTGGAGGTCTCTTCCAACCTGGTTGATTCTGTGAATCTATGACAAGAGGGAACAATTCTCAGGTTGTACCAGAGAAAGTTTAGGTTGGACATTAGGAATTTTTGTTTTTTACTGTCAAACCCTGGAACAGGCTCCTCAGAGAAGTGATTGAATCTTCATGCCTGGAGGTATTTCAAAGCTGTGTAAACATAGTGCTTAGGCATATGGTTTAGAGCAGATTTGGTAGTGTTAGGTTGGATCTGATAATAGACATAGTGCTTAGGCATATGGTTTGGAAGCAGATTTGGTAGCGTTAGGTTGGATCTGATAATCTTAAAGGTCTTTTTCAGCCTAAATGATTCCATGGTTCTGATTCTCTTATTTCTTTTAATGTGAGTCTTCCTTTCCAAGCAACAAGAATGAAGTCACAAAGCAACTCCATCACACAAAGAGAAAGGAAATCTCTGCTTTGGTAGATATCACACACACATGCATATAATAAACAGCATGGCAAAATTCCCAGCATATGGAATAAGCAAGGAAATTTTCTATGTATTTCTGTTTTCACATACAGCAGCAGCATCTAAATGTGGCAATTACAGTAGCAGGAAAGATGCTCAAATATTTCTTTCCCCATTAGGACTTTACACTGCCCTCTGGTCTGAATCGTGCAGTGAATCCCAACAGAAGGAGCTTTTATGATGCTGGTGTCATTTTTACAACTAATATAGGCTAATTTTCAGTGGAAGGAGAAAGCCACTCAAAATTGACTAACCTACTTTTTAGTCAGGAAAGAGACCTTTTTTTTTATTCCAAACCTTTGCATGAGAAAGGCAATCCATTTATCCTCAAATACCTGTCCATGTTGTGGAGAGAAGGCAGAAGGAACAAAAATGAACTGCTTCCTCATTTCCCACATAAGATGCAAAAAGCATCCACTACATTCAAAAGAGATTTTTGAACTGGATAGGAATTAAATGGATTCTGGACAGGAAAGCTCCCTCGCTCTTTGTGATGGGTTAGAGCAGATCCCTCCCCCAGGAGAGTAAATCCACTACAAGTCAGAATTTGGGAAGTTGGAGGGGGAAAATGAAATTGTATTTTTTAAAGTTTAAACTTAATATAACAGCATAAGGAGAATAAACTACTACAGAGTATAATGACCTTAAAGAAGATGAGGATGAGGTCAAATGGCAGCGAAGCAGCAGCCAAAATAGAGGTGAGGGAAGATAGCAGCAAGTGCAGCAGAAGCAGCAAAGGGGCAGATACAAGCTGTGCTTTCAGCCATAAAGCTCTTGATGCTCCAATGAAAGGATATTAACTTATCCATTGTTGCCATGTTATGGCCTATCCCTGGAATGTTCACTTCTCCACTCAGAGACTCCTGTATCTCCCACTAGAACAGGTAGCTCAAGGTCTCATCCAACCTGGCTTTGAACACCTCCAGGTGGGGAGCAGCCACAACCTTTGGCAGCCTGTTCCAGTGTTTCACCATCCTCACTGCAAAGAACTTCTTCCTAACATCCAGTTTATGTCTCACCTCTGCCAGTTTAACCCAGAAGGCACATCCTTAGTACCATTCCTGAAAGTGGGGGAGATAGGGAAGTTTGTAGCGTTGGGCTTTGCAGCACTCCCATGTAACACTGAAATGTGGCCAACTAATTTACAGGTAACTTAAAACTTGTGGCTTCCCCATCTGCCAAATCACAGGCTCACAGGATGTCAGGGTTTGGAAAGGACCCAAAGAGATCATCAGGTTCAAGAGTCCTGGCAGAGCAGGACCACACAATCTAGCACAGATCACGGAGGAACACATCCAGACAGGCCTTGAAAGTCTTCAGAGACACAGACTCCACAACCTCTCTGGGAAATCTGTTCCAGTGCTCTGTGACCCTTTCAGTAAAGAAGTTCCCCCTTGTGTTGAGCTGGAACCTCTTTTGCTGCAGCTTCCATCCATTGCTCCTTGTCCTATCCCAGAGAGAAAGTGATCAGAGCCTGTGTCCCCCCCTGCTGACCCCCAGTCTTCAGATATTTATAAATGCTTGTTAAATCCCCTCTCAGTCTTCTCTTTGCCAGACTAAACAGCCCCCTCAGTCTCTCCTCACCTCTCTTGTGAGAACCAAATCACCTGGTACGGCTACATCCTACGCGTGATCGCTGGAGTGGAATTTCACCTTCTCCTCACCAAAGTGGTTAAGTTCTTCTGGCACGTCCAAGAAACAGGTACATTTTATCACATCAGAAGAAAAGACTGCCAGGCTTCACTGCATGCCCCCTCATTGCTGACTGACACATGGGCACCACCCCTTAGTCACAGGAGGTCACCTTCTGCTTTTATCAGCCAACAGCTCCAACCTTTGTTATCTTCCCGGTAGTGCTTTGTGGTTTTTAATCTTGTCCTTCGCGCTGTGAAGGACTGCTGACAGTCAGCCACAAAAGCAGCCTCCACATTCTCCTTCAAGTCCCTTTTCCCTCACTCTCCTGACAAACACTGCCAAAACTGGTGGGGCTGTTGTTGGACCATAAGATGGATAAAGGACTGGGTTGATGGCTGCACCCAAAGAGTGGCTGTCAACGGCTCCATAGCAAAGTGGAGGCAGTGACAAGCGATGTCCCTCGGGGATCAGTCCTGGGACCAGTCTTCTTCAACATCTTTGTCAGTGACACGGGCAGAGGCACTGAATGCAGCCTCAGCAAGTTTGCTGATGACACCAAGCTTTGTGGTGCAGCAGACAGGCTGGAGGGCAGGGATGTCATCTAGAGGGACCTGAACAGGTTGCAGAGGTGGGCACAAGTCAACATCAGGAGGTTCAACAAGACCAAGGGCAAGGTCCTGCATCTGAGTCGAGGTAATGCCAAGCACAAATCCAGGCTGGGCAGTGAGTGGCTGGAGAGCAGCCCTGAGGAGAGGGACTTCGGGGTGCTGCTCTGGCTATTGCCTTGTGAAACACTGCAAGCATTTTGGTGCTGGAGACTCTCCTTGTTTCATAGTGGGTTCTGCACAAAAATCATAGAATCACAGAATGGTTTAGGTTGGAAGGGACCTCAAAGGTCATTCAGTTCCAGCCCCCCACCATTGGCAGGAGCACCTCCCACTAGAACAGGTCACTCAAGTCCACATCCAACCTGGCCTTGAACACCTCCAGAGAGGTAGCAGCCACGACCTCTCTGGGCAAACTTTTCCAGTGTCTCACCATCCTCACTGTAAAGAACTTCATCCTAATATCTATTTTGGATCTCCCCTCTGCCAGTTTAAACCCATTACTCTTCATTCTGTCATTACAAGACCTTGTCAATAGTCCCTCCTCAGCTTTCCTATAGGCCTTTTTCAGATATTGGAAAGCTACTACAAGGTCTCCTCAAAGCCTTCTCTTCTCCAGATACCCAGATCCACAGCTAAGCTTCAAGTAGCACACTACTAAAAAGCAAAGGAAGATGATTCCCCAAGCTCTATGTGCACCAACCAAGAGGAAAAAAAACATCAGGTCAAATTTTAGCAATTTTCTTTTTATTTACCTCCATTTTATTGACAATGAATAACTCTTAGCAGGTAAACCTCAAAAATATACTTCCAATAACAATTGTTTTGCCTCTGGCAGTTATGCAGCATTCTAAGTGCAGCATCTATATAGCATTTCTTTTCCCCCACGCATCCAAATACACACTAATACTTAATACATTAGCATTTCCACTATACATTCTCACAATGTATCCAGTTAAGCAAATTGCTCAATTAGCTGAACAGGGTTGGTTGAGGGTTTGGGTTTTTTTTTTCCTTTTCATTGTGAAAAGACAAGAGTCTTGCAGAATGGAGCAGCGTTCTCAGCAAGAGGTCAGTTGGGTGTGAGTTTTGGAATAAAGGAGAGAGGATGAGTGGGTTGTGAAAGACTTTTTTTGTTAATTATCCACACATTATTGCCTTAAAAAGTCAAACAGAGAGGGCAAACCAACACATGTACTGGTTCATGCTGGCGAGTCATAGGAGTGTGGTGTAGAGAAAAAACACCATACTTGCTGGAATTTTCCCATTCCAGCATAGAATCATAGAATCATAGAACCAACCAGGTTGGAAGAGACCTACGAGATCATTCAGTCCAACCTAGCACCCAGCCTTAGCCAGTCAACCAGACCATGGCACTAAGTGCCTCAGCCAGTCTTTTCTTGAAGACCTCCAGGGACGGTGCCTCCACCACCTCCCTGGGCAGCCCATTCCAATGCCAGTCACTCTCTCTGACAACAACTTCCTCCTAACATCCAGCCTAGACCTCCCCTGGCACAGCTTGAGACTGTGTCCCCTTGTTATATTGGTGGTTGCCTGGGAGAAGAAGCCAACCCCACCTGGCTACAATGTCCCTTCAGGTAGTTGTAGACAGCAATGAGGTTCCCCTTGAGGCTCCTCTTCTCCAGGCTGTACCTGGTGGCTATATAAAAGACTGTGGGATTGTCAAACACCAAGTGTCAGGGAATGGTAGATCCACTCGTTGGTAAAATAAGTCAATTTGGCAGGTAAGTATTATGTAATCATATTCTCAGAACAAAGCAAGTGGCTAAGAAAGGGAGACAAAGAAGAAAAGGAAAAAAATATAAAGACAAAGAACCAGGAAGGAACCAAAGAGGAGAGGGAAGAGGGAAAGAATGAGAGAGTTTGACAGCCAACCAATGAGAGAGTAGTGCCATGGTCTAGTTGACTGGATGGAGTGGGTGATAGGTTGGACTGGATGAGTTTGAAGGTCTCTTCCAACCTGGCTGATTCTGTGATTCTATGATCTGTTCCAAGTGGTACCAGCTTACCCTGCCCTCATGTCTCATGTTGGACTCCATTTCTGACTTTGTGCTGCCTGGCAGAATTTGAGCAGCATCTCACCTGGGTTTTGTTACATGCAGAGTAGAATGGCTGAGAGAAACTTAAGCCAGTTGGATGATTTCTCATCCACATTTTAAACAAAACAAACAATAAAAAATCACCTACTATGTTCATGCTCTCTGTGGGGTTTTCTCTTTTGCCCTTTTTTTTTTTTTTCACTCAAATCTTGGCAAATATTAGAATCATAGAATCAGTCAGGAAGGGACCACAAGCATCAGCCAGTTCCAACCGCCCTGCCATGGGCAGGGACACTACCCTAGAGCAGGCTGCACACAGCCTCAGCCAGCCTGGCCTTAAACACCTCCAGCCATGGGGCCTCAACCACCTCCCTGGGCAACCCATCCCAGCTTCTCACCACTCTCCTGCTCAACAACTTCCTCCTCACGTCCAGCCTCACTCTCCCCACCTCCAGCTTTGCTCCATTCCCCCCACTCCTGGCACTCCCTGATATCCTAAAAAGTCCCTCCCCAGCATTTTTGTGTGCCTCCTTCAGATGCTGGAAGGCCACAAGAAGGTCACCTGGGAGCCTCTTCTTCTGCAGACTGAACAGCCCCAACTATTTCAGTCTGTGCTCACAACAGAGCTGCTGCAGCCCTCTGAGCATCCTCATGGCCCTTCTCTGGACATGTTCCAGCATCTCCACATCCCTCTTGTCCCAGGGGCTCCAGAACTAGATGCAGTACTCCAGATGGGGTCTCAGCAGAGTGCAGTAGAATCATAGAATCATAGAATCAACCAGGTTGGAAGAGACCTCCAAGATCATCTAGACCAACCTAGCACCCAGCCCTATCCAATCAACTAGACCATGGCACTAAGTGCCTCAGCCAGGCTTTTCTTGAAGACCCCCAGGGACGGTGCCTCCACCACCTCCCTGGGCAGCCCATTCCAATGCCAATCACTCTCTCTGTGAAGAACTTCTTCCTAACATCCAGCCTATACCTACCCTGCCACAACTTGAGACTGTATCCCCTTGTTCTGTTGCTGGTTGCCTGGCAGAAGAGGCCACCCCCCACCTGGCTACAGTGTCCCTTCAGGTAGTTGCAGACAGTAATAAGATCACCCCTGAGCCTCCTCTTCTCCAGGCTAAACACCCCCAGCTCCCTCAGCCTCTCCTCATAGGGTTTGTGCTCCAGGCCCCTCACCAGCTTTGTTGCCCTTCTCTGGACACGTTCCAGCACCTCAACATCTTTCTTGAATTGAGGGGCCCAGAACTGGACACAGCACTCAAGGTGTGGCCCGACCACTGCTGAGTACAGGGGCAGAATAACCTCCCTTGTCCTACTGGCCACACTGCTCCTGATGCAGGCCAGGATGCCATTGGCTCTCTTAGCCACCTGGGCACACTGCTGGCTCATCTTCAGCTTACTATCTATCAGTATCCCCAGGTCCCTTTCCTCCTGGCTGCTCTCAGCCACTCAGTCCCCAGCCTGTAGTGCTGCTTGGGGTTGTTGTGGACAAAGTGCAGAATCCTGCACTTGGCCTTGTTAAATCTCATTTAAGTCAATACTGCTTCCTCTCGATTTGAATTTTCCCTTATTTGGTTTCAATAGGGCAAAATTTCAAATGAGCTGAAGGAGATTTTGGGTTTGTTTTGGGGTTTTTTGTTGGGTTTTTTTTCAGTTCATTACATTTTGCTGAGGTTAAAAAAGAAAACACAAAATGTCTCTGATGTTTGCCTAGGCAAAGCGTTCCATCACGTACTCTATTTATGTCTCGGCGTCGCAGTGACTTTTAAAAGCTCACAGCAGGAAATGAAGAAAAGCCTGAACTCATAATTATTAAATAATAATAAAAAAATAAAATCTGGGAGAGAAAAAAAAAAAAAAAAAAAAAAAGTAAAAAGCTCCTCTGCTAAGGTTGCATTTATTCCAAATGGTACAATTAATACATCCCCATGTTTCCATTAATATATGTTCCGGTGGAGAAATTGATAGGAAATGTGGTCATGGCATGAACTTTACAGCAGATTTGTATAAGGCTCTGCTGAGAGGAGTTTAATTGAGCAAAGCAGCTGGGATAAAAAGTGTTGTACAGAAATGAGATTATCGCAGAGCCACAGGACTGTAGAGGTTGGAAGGCATCTTCAGAGACCACAGAGTTCGACTCCCCCTGCCAAGGCAGGATCTGCTAGGGTAGTCTGCACAGGAATGCATTCTGGTGGATTTGGAAAGTCTCCTCAGGAGGAGACTCCACAGCCTCTCTGGGCAGTCTGTTCCAGGGTTCTGTCACACTCACTGTAAAGAAATTTCTCCTCATGTTGAGGTGGAACCTCCTGTGCTGCAGCTTACATCCATTGCTCTTTGTCCTATCGCAAGGAGCAGTGAGCAGAGCCTGTCCCCCACTCCTGAACCCCAGCCCTCAGGTTTTCATAAACATTTATTCAATCCCCTCTCAGTCTTCTCTCCAGACTAAACAGCCCCAGGTCCCTCAGCTTCTGCTCATCAAACAGTGCTCCCCTAATTGTCCCCATAGCCCTCTGCTCCACCCTCTCCAGCAGATCCCTGTCCCTCTTAAACTAGAGAGGCAAACACTGAGCACAGTACTCAAGAGGAGGTCTCACCAGGGCAGAGTAGAGTTCTTGATGGTTCTTCAGCATGTAGTGCATCTTTCTGTGTAGCACCCAGTCTCTTTAAGATTAATTTCTACTTTCAGTGCCACCTGACTGTTGTGGTAGGCCTGATAGACCAGAAGTGAGCTTATTCATGTCCTGGCTCACCCAGGCATGCTTTTCTGCTCCTGTGGCAAACCTTACACACACTTAGCTTGTGCCTGCCTGTGCAAGGCCTATGATTTTCCCAAATTTGGGTTAAGCAAGTCTATGGCTTCCCCTAGTGTGGTCAAGCTTGGCTAACTGTCATTCTGATTGGCTATTCTGTGTCCAAAGGCCCATTAGTCTCGGCCCACATTGATAAAAGAAATGCATGAGTAAATGCAGTGTGCCCTGCTGTTCTATTCCTGCCTGCTGTTGCCTGCTGCCATTGCTTACTGCCTTATTGTTTGCCTGGAAACTCCACTGTCATGAGTTTACCAGGGGCAGGCTCTAAACGCCTGCACGCAATCAGCCTGCGCAGCCAGCATGACATCATGCTGAGACTGCACATCACAAGACATCCTGCCTGCACCTGAAAGTCTCCTTCTAAGACTAGAAGTCCTGGAGATACACAGATCACCCAGTGGAGCCAAGAGACAAGATTGTCTGCCTCTTTTCCCCAGTAGCCTGGGAAGAATCAAGTCTCAGGGGCTGACAAGGCAGAGTTCCCTGGAAGCATTTGGGTACTGTCTGAAGCTGTAGCTAGCCCTCTGAAGCTGTAGCTAGCCCCTGCAAGTCAGGAGAAAATATTGTATGAGTAAATGCTTAAAGCCTTTCTAATTCACCACTGCCTTCTGCCATAAGCAGAAAGAGCTCCTTGAGACCATCTAGTGGGCAAGTGGTGTATTGACTGCAAGTGGTATTTGGCCACAAGAACTTCTCTTCCAGTTCAATTAATGTTCATGTATTTTGCTGGTTATTACTAGATCTAGTTATTATCTGTAAAATGTTTCCATGGCAGTGTGAAGAACCTATTATTAAAGTTAGTGGCGAGGGTGGCCAGAGTTCTGAATATCAAAATTAATAAATAATATCCATTTTGGAAAATTTCATTTCACATTAATTCATTTCCCCTTCATAACACTGACCACCTTCTCCTCTTTAAAGCAAGGCCAAGTTGTATGAATGTGAAGGGCTTTATCAGCAGCCTCTGCAGAGTGACTGCTGGTTTTTTTCCTTCTATGAATAGGACTGGGTGCTAGGTTGGACTGGATGCTCTTGGAGATCTCTTCCAACCTGCTTGATTCTATGATTCTATGATTCCCTACAAATGCTACTTCTGCCAGAAGGTCCTGCAAAGCAGAGCTGTCTGACCAGAGCTTAGCACACCGTGAGCTACAGCTGCTGAGTACCATGCAATTCCTGTCCCCCTGATGATGTATCCGGTTTGGATAATCCTGTGCTGATACTTTGACAAATCCCTAGGCAGTCACTTGTTACACTCTGAAATCTTAACTTTTGGTGGATTCCTGGAGGTGCTACTGTGAAGTGCACAGTCAATATTTAGAACACAAGTCCCTTTTTTTTTTATTGTCATAGAATGGTTTAGGTTGGAAGGGACCTCAAAGATCATCCAGTTCCAATCCCCTGCCATAGGCATGGACACCTCCCAACAGAACAGGTTCCTCAAGGTCTCATCCAACACCTCCAGGGAGGGAGCAGCCACAACCTTCCTCGACAACCTGTGCCAAGTGTTTCACCTCCCTCACTGTAAAGAACTTCTTCCTAACATCCAGTTTAAATCTCCCCTCTGCCAGTTTAAACCCATTATTCCTTGTCATGTCATTACAAGACATTGTAAATAGTCCCTCCCCAGCCCTCCAATAGGCCCCTTTCAGATATTGGAAGGCTACTACAAGGTCTCCTCTAAGCCTTCTCTTCTCCAGGCTGAAGAGCCCCAAAATTTTGCCAGGGGAGGTCTAGGCTGGATGTCAGGAGGAAGTTCTTCACAGAGAGAGTGATTTGCCATTGGAATGGGCTGCCCAGGGAGGTGGTGGAATTGCCATCCCTGAAGGTGTTAAAAAAAAACCTGGCTGGGGCACTTAGTGCCATGGTCTGGTTGGTTGGGCAGGGCTGGGTGCTAGGTTGGGCTGGATGAGCTTGGAGCTCTCTTCCAACCTGCTTGACTCTATGATTCTATGAAAATTATCACATCAGAGTGCAAGAGGAAAAGGAACTAGAATTTTCTCTCCCTTATCATGAACACAACCAAAGGTTTCTTCTTTAAAGTTGCAAAAACCAGCCAGCAATATTTTTATTCCACACAGCTTCATTGACAGAGTCTCTTGTTTGCAGCAATTCAGAACTCCAGCTCCTGAAGCTCATCACTTTTTTTTTCACTTGCCTCCTTCAGCGCCAAGCAGATATTTATAACTGTTGCAGTCAGTCTTGAAATGAGTACACAAGGCAAGGGTGCTGCATGTTACCAGTCAAGCAGAAGAAGACAAAGACAAATAAAAAGCCATCAAAAGGCGTGATGTAGGCACAGGGAAGATTATGACTACCAAACAGCTAATGGCTGTGTGATGGTAAGAACTGAGCTCAGAAGAATACCCAGTGTTAGTGATAGTTTTGTTGGAAAATCTCTTCAGATCATTAAAGTATTAAGCTGTTCTTTAGCACACTTTTCCCTGCCTTTTCTCTTTTTTCTTTTCTTCTTTTCTTTTCTTTTCCTTTCTTTTCTTTTCTTTTCTTTTCTTTTCTTTTCTTTTCTTTTCTTTTCTTTTCTTTTCTTTTCTTTTCTTTTCTTTTCTTTTCTTTTCTTCTCTTTTCTTTTCTTTTCTTTTCCTTTCTTTTCTTTTCTTTTTTCTTTTCCTTTTCTTTTTTCTTTTTCTTTTTCTTTTTCTTTTTTTCTTTTTCTTTTTCCTTTTCTTTTCTTTTCTTTTCCTTTTTTTTCTTTTTCTTTTTCTTTTTCTTTTTCTTTTTCTTTTTCTTTTTCTTTTTCTTTTTCTTTTTCTTTTTCTTTTTCTTTTTCTTTTTCTTTTTCTTTTTCCTTTTCTTTTCTTTTCCTTTTTTTCTTTTTCTTTTTCTTTTTCTTTTTCTTTTCTCTTTTTTCTTCTTTTCTTTTCTTTTCTTTTCTTTTCTTTTCTTTTCTTTTCTTTTCTTTTCTTTTCTTTCCTTTCCTTTCCTTTCCTTTCCTTTCCTTTCCTTTCCTTTCCTTTCCTTTCCTTTCCTTTCCTTTCCTTTCCTTTCCTTTCTGTATTTTGGATCGTGTGAGGTGAGGGGCCTGGAGCACAGCCCTGTGTGGAGAGGCTAAGGGAGCTGGGGTTGTTTAGCCTGGAGAAGAGGAGGCTCAGGGGTGACCTCATTGCTGTCTACAACTACCTGAAGGGAGGCTGTAGGCAGATGAGAGTTTTTCTGAGGACTGTGCCTAGCTGAGAGACACCAGAGGATGCCAGTGTCTGCAAAGTAGCTTGCATCCTGAGGAGGAGATGCTGGTGCAGACCCATCACCTCAGCCTTGTGCCTACAGCCCCTTCTTCCAGCTTTGCATCACCCCAGTCAAAAGCTTAGATGCTGGAATACAGGTATAGATATGACATTTCTGCTCTCTTAAACAAAGGGAAAAGAGAAGCAGATGGAGTGTGAGGTTCTCTGGAGCCACAAGTTTTAATGATGGGCTAGGAGAGCTTTTTCCACAGGTAATAGGACTGGAAGCTGCCTCAGACTCCAGGGAATGTAACATGCTTACATTCCTTCTGACTTTGCCCACAATTTTTAGTTCATTATTTCAGGCTGGATTGTGCTTCAAGGTGATTGTGCTGGATAAATAACCAGGGCCCAGGACCCATCACATTCAGAAGTCAGACTACTCTGTGCCACCAGAATCTACTGGATAAAGGTGGTACATTCCATAACTGCTTACTGTTATTAGCCCCTCACTATAGCCCTGGATTTTAATAAAATCCCTTCAAATGAAGGAAACAGAAAATGCATTCCTGTTGCTCTATGACTGAATTCTCCTCCTTGCTTCCCTTTGCAAATATATATATATATATATTTAAATGCGAAAACAAGTTCTGTGTATGGATTCCTGTGTTTGAAGAAACAATGCATGGCTTTACTTGATGATTCCCTCATCTTTTCATAGAATCACAGAATCAAGCAGGTTGGAAGAGACCTCCAAGAGCATCCAGTCCAACCTAGCACCCAGCCCTGTCCAATCAACCAGACCATGGCACTAAATGCCTCATCCAATCTTGTCATGAACACCTCCAGGGACAGCAACTCCACCACCTCCCTGGGCAGCACATTCCAATGCCAATCACTCTCTCTGACAACAACTTCCTAACAACATCCAGCCTAGATCTACCTCGGCACAACTTGAGACTGTGTCCCCTTGTTCTATTGCTGGTTGCCTGGCAGAAGAGACCAACCCCCACCTGGCTACAATGTCCCTTCAGGTAGTTGTAGACAGTAATAAGATCACCCCTGAGCCTCCTCTTCTCTAGGCTGCACACCCCCAGCTCTCTCAGCCTCTCCTCATAGGATTTGTGCTCCAGGCCCCTCACCAGCTTTGTTGCCCTTCTCTGGACATGTTCCAGCACCTCAACATCTCTCTTGAATTGAGGAGCCCAGAACTGGACACAGCACTCAAGGTGTGGCCTGAGCAGTGCTGAGTACAGGGGAAGAATAACCTCCCTTGTCCTACTGGCCACACTGTTCCTGATGCAAGCCAGAATGCCATTGGCTCTCTTGGCCACCTGGGCACACTGCTGGCTCATCTTCAGCTTACTATCTATCAGTACCCCCAGGTCCCTTTCCTCCTGGCTGCTCTCAGCCACTCTGTCCCCAGCCTATAGCACTGCTTGGGGTTGTTGTGGCCAAAGTGCAGAACTCTGCACTTGACCTTGTTAAATGTCATCCCATTGGCCTCTGCCCACCCATCCAGCCTGTCCAGGTCCCTCTGCAGGGCTCTCCTACCTTCCAGCTGTAGTGCAGCAAAAAGGAAAGGAAGGGGGGTAAAAAAGAAGAAGAAGAAGAAGAAGGAAGAAAGGCAAACCATTCTGTAGTTTGCCATTCTGGAAAGAGCTGCTTATTGTGTTGTCACTAAAGGGAAGGATTACAGAGTAGGCGAATGTGTTACGTACACGTATGGCCCATGAAATGCATCCCTTTATGAATCTTTAAATATTATCTGCCCACAGTAATTGTTACTTACACTCCACCCACTTCATCTCTCTTTTCCTCCTTTCCCTCTGAAGAATAATATGACAGTTGTTTTCTTCAGAGAAGTTGAACTGCAGAATGATTTCTGTGTCTAGCAGGGACACAAATATGCTGCTGTAAGTACAGTGGAGAGAATATGGACAAATATGAAACCCTCATCCATATGAAAGCAAAAATTGCAGTGTTCTCTAGAAGTGAGATGGCTTGGAGAAACCTGAAACTGTGGTGGAAGGCTGAAAAGGCAGAGGGAATTAAACCCTCTCACCTCTGCTGCTAGACCTAGAGCTATCCCTCTAGCATTGTAAAATGGAATGTATAGCTAAAATCAGGAAAATAGACCCAGGCATTAGGATCACAGGTGCTATTTCCCTGACAGCCTATTATAAAGCTCCAACTGTGTCCAAAGTTATAAAGCAATTTCACAGTTATATTTATCAGGATGAATAATGTGCAAATCCACTTCCCTGTTTGCTTTTTTTCTCTTTCTTTTCTTTTTCTTTTTTTCTTTTTTTCTTTTTTTTTTCTTTTTTTCTTTTTTTTTTTTTCCCTTCCTGTGACATTATTAAGATTCCTACTGCAGCTAGCAAGGCTTCCCCTGATGTTCATCCAGTGCAGCAGTGAACCACAGAATCAACCAGCCTGGAAGAGACCTCCAAGAGCATCCAGGCCAACCTAGCACCCAGCCCTATTCAGTCATCTAGACCATGGCACTAAGTGCCTCAGCCAGGCTTTGCTTCAACACCTCCAGGGACAGTGACTCCACCACCTCCCTGGGCAGCCCATTCCAATGCCAATCACTCTCTCTGACAACAACTTCCTCCTAACCTCCAGCCTAGACCTCCCCTGCCACAACTTGAGACTGTGTCCCCTTGTTCTATTGCTGGTTGCCTGGCAGAAGAAACCAACCCCACCTGGCTACAGCCTCCCTCAGATAGAGAGTAATTAGGTCTGCCTTGAGCCTCCTTTTCTGCAGGCTGCACACCCCCAGCTCCCTCAGCCTCTCCTCATAGGGTTTGTGTTCCAGGCCCTTCACCAGCTTTGTTGCCCTTCTCTGGACACCTTCCAGCACCTCAACATCTCTCTTGAATTGAGGGGCCCAGAACTGGACACAGCACTCAAGGTGTGGCCTGAGCAGTGCTGAGTACAGGGGAAGAATAACCTCCCTTGTCCTACTGGCCACACGGTGCCTGATCCAGACCAGGATGCCATTGGCTCTCTTGGCCATCTGGGCACACTGCTGGCTGGCAAATGTGGATCCTACACACAGGGACAAAGCACACCAGCCTGCAGTGGTGGGAAGGAAGAGGTTCCAGCCATCCAGTGATCACTTAGGTGCTCTCTCACAGCAATTCCCAACAGTCCATCAGAGGCCAAAGAGATCTCAGGAAGTGGAGGTCATGGGGAAATAAAAGACTGTGCAGTAAGACACAGAAGTCAAGAAATACGGACATTTTCAGCAGACACATTCTGAAAGCAAGGTGGGAAGAAGGATGCTTGGAAAGGGTGAAAAAGCAACCATTCAGACCAACAGCTACACTGACACTCCAGCCAACAGGGAATGCAGTCATTGACAGAGGCTGAGGAACTGGAGAAGTCACAAAGGCTCAGCCTTAAGTTGTACTATGAGGTCTCCTTGAAGCCTTCTCTTCTCCAGGCTGCAGAGTCCCAACTCTTTCAGTCTGTCCTCATAGCAGAGCTGCTGCAGCCCTCTGAGCATCTTTGTGGCCTCCTCTGGATTACTCCAACAGTTCCATGTCCTTGTTGTGCTGGGGGCTCCAGAACTGCACACAGTCCTCCAGGTGGGGTCTGAGGAGAGCAGAGCAAAGGGGCAGAATCCCCTCCCTTGCCCTGCTGGCCACACTGCTCTTGCTGCAGCCCAGGACATGACTGCTGTCTGGGCTACACACGCACACTGCTGGCTCATGTTGAGCTTTTCTTCAGCCAAGACCCCCAGTCCTTGCTGAAAACAACTAGAAGCTGCTTAAGTGAAACCAAACAGGCTTGGCTTGCTCGAATTCCATCCTGAAGATCCAAATATTATTTTTCTTCTAAATCACAAGTGCCAAGTAAAGAGCCAAGGAGGTAAAGGAACTTGCTGGAGAGCATCTGTCCAAAGTACAGCAGAACAAATTCAAGACAGAGATGTAGGGATGTCTAAAGGGAGAGGGTCATCATTCTTCTCAAGCTGGGAAAAGAAAAGAGGTAAAAGAGAGAGGGAGAGGGAGAGGGAGAGGGAGAGGGAGAGGGAGAGGGGGAGGGAGGGAGGGAGGGAGGGAGGGAGGGAGGGAGGAAGGAAGGAAGGAAGGAAGGAAGGAAGGAAGGAAGGAAGGAAGGAAGGAAGGAAGGAAGGAAGGAAGGAAGGAAGGAAGGAAGGAAGGAAGGAAGGAAGGAAGGAAGGAAGGAAGGAAGGAAAAAGAAGAAAGCAAGCAAATCCACAAACAAAACCAACTTTAACTGTGTGGTATATGAACACAACAACCAGTTGAGGAAGAGACTCAGGGTGGTGCAGGCAGGGTATAACCAGGACAAGACATTTCCAGACTCTCCTATGAGCTCCCTAGGAGCCTGTGGAGGTCTCTAAGGGCATTAAAATGGTACTTTCAAAGATCTTATAAAAAGCATATATATAGCAGCCAGGAGCCAGCAGGGGAGAGAAAATTGTTATGGGCGTCAGAGCCCTAGGGGGGGGCTCTGAAAAGGTTGCTGCCACACGTGAAGCCATTCAGATGGCTGAACCCAGGCCTGAAAGCAAAGCCTCCTCTGCAACAATATTATGGAAAATGAGAAACTGGTTTACAAAACTATTTTATTTCTAGTCTGTCTTTCTCCTTTATTTTGTGTTTCTCTAATTAAGTTACTTGCTACACTTGATTATCATAATATAATCTGGAGTTGAAAGTTCTTTTGCTCCTCATAAGGCAAAAGTAGAGCCAGATGCACCTCCATGCCATGAGCCACTCAAGGTCCCACCAGAACCCTGTAACAGGTAGTAAACAAAGCCCTGCTCCATAGTTCACAGTATTAACTTGTGACACCGAAGAAATGCATGTAGCTGCCATCTCACATTACACTTAACCAAACCAGGACCTGCTCTCGTGTCAGAAGAGCAAGGGGTGAGGTGTGGAAGATGAAAGTAAAAGGAGCCAGTTAAAGTCAATGAGATTCTGCAGTTCTCACCAGTTCAGGATAAGTAGCCTGAGAATGGTTATATAGAGCAGCTTGAGAGATGGAGAGACTATGGAAGTGATCATCTCACTGTACTTGGCACCAGTGAGGCTGCACTTCAAAGAACATGTTGAGTTTTGGGCCACTCACTACAAGAAGGACATTGAGATGCTGGAGCATGTCCAAAGAAGAGCATCAAAGCTGGTGAAGGGTTTAGAGCACAAGTCTTTTAAGGAGCAACTGAGGAAACCTGAGGTATGTGACCTGGAGAAAAGGAGGCTCAGAAGAAACCTTATCACTTTCTACAACTACCTGAAAGAAGGTTGAGCTAAGGTGCATGATCATCTCTTTTCCCAAGCAGCAAGAGATAGAACAAGAGGAGGCTGTCTCAGGTTGTGCCAGGGAAAGTTTAAGCTGAATATTTCTTCACCAATAAGGTTGTCAAGCACTGGAACAGGCTGCCCAGGGAAGTGGTGGAGTCACCATCTCTGGATGTATTTAAAGACATGTAGGTGTCACAGAATCACAGGGTGTCAGGGGCTGGAAGGGACTTGAGAAGCTCATCCAGTCCAACCCCCCTGCCAGAGCAGGAGCACCTAGAGCAGGTCACACAGGAATACATCCAGGAGGGTTTTGAGTATCTCCAGAAAGGGAGACTCCACAGCTCCCCTGGACAGCCTCTTCCAGTGTTCTGTCATCCTCACAGGGAAAAAATTCCTCCTCATGTTTCCATGAAACTTGCCATGCCTCATCTTCTACCCATTGCCCCTTGTCCTGGCATTGGGCATCACAAAGCAGAGCCTGGCTCCAGCCTCTTGGCATCTTCATAAACATGAATGAGGTCACCCTTCAGGCTCCTCTTCTCCAAGCAGCACAGCCCCAGCTCCCTCAGCCTCTCCTCATAAGAGAGATGTTCCACTCCCTTCATCCTCTTTGTGGCTCATGCTTAGTGATGTGGTTTAGTGGTGGACTTGGCAGGGTTAGGTGAGTGGCTGGACTCAGTGATCTTAAGACCTTTTCCAAACTAAACAGTTCTGTGGGTTTTATGATTCTACAATGACAGCAAATCAGAGTGAAAAAAAATGAGGCCACAGAACCTACTTAGAGGTGCTGGGGAGGAGTGAAGGAATTAAACAGCAAGGGTGAGGGTGGAGGCTGAACCTTGCAAAGGGGTCTTGAGAGCCCTATGTGGAGGAAAAAACAGCCAGAAGTGCTCCACCCAGAGTGCTAAAGCATGGAAGCATTTGGGCCCAGGTTCTTTTTTCTGAGCTAACTCTGCAGTGATATCAGAAATTATGCAAGTTGAGATGCATGTCTCTTATGAAAATGATGCAATAATCAGTGTCTACAGTTCGATTATGAGATAATTAATTTTAATTGCATATTACACATATTACATTCTCATTGAATTAAAAGATTTGAAGACTTTGACTATTTTTATATTCCCCTTGCAATACATTTTGTAGTCTGTGCTATTTAGAGACAGAAAATTGCAACTATTTTAAAAACACGACAATGACTTTCACCTCCCTGAGGGAAATCCTGAAGGTATCAGGGTTTCATCCTTATTCTGTTAGAGAAAATCATTCATGGCTCCTTCTTAGCTTTGCTTTCCATCTTTTGAGAGCCTCGACGTCCCAACGCTCAGGTGAAAGCACTTGCTATGTGTTAGGTGGAAGAGAAGAGTTTGTGTTAGGTCTTCTTTCTTCACCTGAAAACGTCTGAAATAAAAACTTCCCTTTTGTCACATCACAGGATCACAGGATGTTAGGGGTTGGAAGGAGCTCACTCAGCCTCTCCTCATAGGGTTTGTGTTCCAGGCTCCTCACCAACTTTGTTGCCCTTCTCTGGACACCTTCCAGCACTTCAACATCTCTCTTGAATTGAGGGGTCCAGAACTGGACACAGTACTCAAGGTGTGGCCTGAGCAGTGCTGAGCACAGGGGTGGGCAGAATAACCTCCCTTGTCCTCCTGGCCACACTGTTCCTGATGCAGGCCAGGATGCCATTGGCTCTCTTGGCCACCTGGGCACACTGCTGCCTCCTCTTCAGCCTACTATCTATCAGTACCCCCAGGTCCCTTTCCTCCTGGCTGCTCTCAGCCACTCAGTCCCCAGCCTACAGCGCTGCTTGGGGTTGTTGTGGCCAAAGTGCAGAACCCTGCCCTTGGCCTTGTTAAATGTCATCCCGTTGGCCTCTGCCCACCCATCCGGCCTGTCCAGGTCCCTCTGGTGGGTTACACCTCACTGCGGTTGCCACGGCTCTGTTCCTGCCTTCAGCATCACTTTGCCAGCTGCAAGGGAGGGTGCCTGAGGTGGGACACTGCTCCGTGCGGCAGAGACCTGTTTTGCCCATTCTGATTTCTCTGTTTTTTATCTCCCGCCAGCAGCAGAGCATTGAGCAAAATGTCCCTGCTCTAGTCCTAGACAATTCACCCTAATAAGTCACAGGCTGAATTGCACCTTGTGGTCCCACTGTGAGGGAGCAAATCACCAACTTCTCCAGTTGCTCAAACACCTGCTGAAACAGTTGCTGACTAAGTCATGGCAGTAATCGGCCGTTTGCAACTTCACATCCAGCAGTTTGCAGCAGATATTCAAGACCTGAACCTTCTAAGCTGACAGGGTTTTGAGCTGCTGCAGAGGCCAGAGGGGGGATTCCTAGGGATTTAGACACCTATCTCAGAGGCTTTGGTTTCACAGGCATCCACAGAAACATTCAGGTTGGAAGAGCCCCTTGGGATGAGTTCCTCTGTGATCTGTGTTAAATAGTATTGTAATAATAACAATCACAGAATCACAGAAACATTGCATTTGGAAAAGACCCTCAGGATCACCAAGTCCAACCAATAACCCTACTTTACAAGGTTCATAGAATCATAGAATCAACCAGGTTGGAAGAGACATCCAAGATCATCCAGTCCATCCTATCCCCCAGCCCTAGCCAGTCAACTAGACCATGGCACCATGTACTGCTCTGGCAGGGAGGTTGGACTTGATGATCTCCTTGGCTCCCTTCCAACCCCTCACATCCTGTGAGCCTGAGATCATCAAGCCCAAACAATAACCTTACTCTGCAAAGTTCACCCCTAAACCATATCCCCAAGCACCACATCTGTGTGAGCTTTAAACACACCCAGGCTTGGTGACTCCACCACCTCCCCAGGCAGCCCATTGCAGTGCTTGGCTGCTCTTGCTGCTTTGCAAGGCACAAAGTGAGGGCTGTCTGAATTGGCCTCAAACAGTGAACAAAACCTCCATTTGATCTGTGTGGTAGTTTGAAGGACCCTGGGTCTCCCTTCACAAAACCATAGGGATGGAGGCCAAGCTCCTGCTCATCCCAGGACACTGTAACATTGCTAATCTATGTTCCAGAACCACAGCTTATAAAGCAGTCCCAGACTGATACTCTTCCCTTCTCCTCCCTGCCATTCCTCCCTTCACTTCTCTCCAGGACAACCACACATTCCTTGGCTCATGGTTCGTGGGGGAGATGGCTTCTAACTGGCAGGGAACCGAGCTGCACCATGCAGCCTGCTGAGACCTGGTAGACCCCAGATGGAGGTGGGTAGACCCTGCTGAGTGTGGAAGGGGTAGAGGATTCTAGGAGGCCAGTTTGGGCCTAATGGACTTTGTACTTATTCCACCTGGCTGCCTTTTGCACACATGCTCTGGTAACTAGAGTCTCCCTTTAAACTTCCAGTCAGCGTGCAGCATCCCCAATCCTGCCCCTGGAAAGGGCTGAGAGCCATTTCTGCCCTCCAGCCCTGGGCAGCTCATGGCCTCACATTGGGCCAAATATATTTCTGTCCCACAGACCTCAGAAACCAAGTGGGCAGCCTTGAGTCTCTCCTGGAGCTCTCTGCCAGAGACTCCAACTGTCCCACAACGCTGTGCCATGAGCAGCTCCAAAGAGTGAGGAGGGAGAACAGAGGCACTTGCACTGGACCCTCACCGTATGCAACACATATTTTTTCTCCTAGTCTGACTCCTGGGTGTCTGCCTTTGCTGGTCAGATCTGAACACACACTCTGACACCACCTCTCAGCAAAAACCGAGGAGGTCAGTCCCCACTTAGCCAGGCACTGACACTGCCTTCAGGGCTCTGGTGCTGGGACACCTTCCCATAGGCTAGAGGGGACAGATTCCCAAGTGCCCATCTGTCCTAGGTTAATTACCTTAGCTCTTAAACTGCTACACCGACCCAGGAGGCTCTGTTGCTGCCTGATACCAAGGAGTGAGTCCAGGGGAGGGACATGAAGATGCTCAGAGGGCTGCAGCAGCTCTGCTATGAGGACAGGCTACAAGAGTTGGGGCTCTGCAGCCTGGAGAAGAGAAGGCTTTGAGGAGACCTTGTAGTAACCTTCCAGTATCTGAAGGGGACCTACAGAAGGGCTGGGGAGGGACTATTGACAAGGTCTTGTAATGACAGGATGAGGAGGAATGGGTTTAAACTGGCAGAGAGGAAATTCAAACTCGATATTAGGAAGAAGTTCTTTACAGTGAGGGTGGTGAGACACTGAAAGAGGTTTCCCAGGGAGGTTGTGGCTGCTCCTTCCCTGGAGGTGTTCAAAGCCAGGTTGGATGAGGCCTTAAGTGACCTGTTCTAGTGGGAGGTGTCCCTGCCTATGGTGGGGTGTTGGAACTAGATGATCTTTGAGGTCCCTTCCAACCTAACCCATTTTATGACTCTATGATACCAAGTATACAAAAAGAAGAGAATCAAAACTGGGTTTGCAAGCATATTCCCGATTTCATGCTTAGCCTTATCCATGCAGAAGGGTTTTTTTTCCCCTGGCATTTCCCCTCCCTGTGCCCACCTCTTTGTGCCAAGCAGTGAGCACAGCTGCAGGAAGCTCACCAGATGCCAAGGTTTATGCTTTACCTTTCTTCGGATCCGAGCATCTCAGACGCAACGACTGATGACAAGTTTAATACATACCTCTAAGATATTCCTACCTTCCACCTCTTGCATCTCAACCTTTTGTTTCATACTCTGTCTTGCTCTTGCATGTTTTGTTCTGCCTGCAGCCTGAAGGTGTGAAGGAATTGATTACACATCTCTTTCTGACACGCCACGACATCTGCTGTCTCCACGCCGGTGACTGACTTAGGCGGCAGGTTTCTTCTCTACGTCTAAAACGTATCAAAAACTCTATTACATGCTGCTGTTGGTTTTAATAGCAATATTATTCCACTCACCCAAGTTTTCTTCATTTTTATGTGTTTTTTTTTTTTCTTTCATCCCACTTAATGCCTAACCTCCTCGGGGTTTTGACAGGTACACAAATGTGCCGCTCCTTGGCTGGCTGTGCCGGCTCTGCTGAAAGTCTTTTAGCCTGAGATCAGTGGTCCTGGGAATGAAAGCAAGTGATTATGTTCTGCAATGTACTTTGGTGAGCAGGACCAATCATTTATTACTTAGATGTGCCTGGAGCCTCCAAAGTAAGGCTTCTCCAGTTCAATAAGTAGTGGAACAAAGGCTACTCTGGCATGAAGATTGTTTATAGTTCACAGGGGATTTTTTTTGTTTGTTTCTTTTCTTTCTGGAATCATTTTCCCTTAAACTGTTGAAGGGCCTTGGAAGTGTTTTACTACAATTCCACTGGTGGTCCATCTCATAGAGTTGTCCTAAAGCTGCAAGGCACATGTGTCTATACATCATCCTACAGAACAGCCCAGTGTGAAACCAGGCTCTTAAACAATAGCATTTAGGGGAGGTCGGGGAAAAGGGGGGGGGGGGTGGGGGTGGGGAGAGAGTTTCATGCAATACAAAAATATATTAAAAATACATAATGTAACTTGTCTTAATATACTTTTCTGAGTCTAAAAATATGCCAGACCAAAAGAAACATATTTACATAAAAAGCAGACAAGGTCAAATAACAAAGAAAGCCCTTAATTAGTTGTAATCAACTTTAATTTGCATACCGTATATAATTCCTAAATGATTGTTAATAATAACTTTATATAATGGACTTCCAATTTTCATGAAAATGGCACATTTTGATAAGCAGACACAAAACCCTAGTACTAATAAGGTTTAATTTGCATACATTAGACTGATTATCCAAACAAAAGGATTACAGTATTACTTCTCCATACCTTTATGTCCTTATTATGCACATTTATTAACTTCACAAAAGCTAGCTGTTAGTGACAAACAATAGCCGTGGCTGGAAGAGAAATCTACAGGATGAATAAAGCTCATTTTAATGCTAAGGAGCAAAGTTTATCCTGAATAAATGTTTTGTTTAACTCTTCCTTTTGCAGGCGGCTTGGTGAGGCAGGCAGTGGTGATGGAGAGATCACGTCTTCATTAGGTGATTTATTTGGGGTAAAGAGCAGAGCTTCCCTTAAAAATTCTAACCTGCTCCCAGGTTCCCAAGGTGAGGTTAACAAACCTGGATGGTGCTTGAACGTGCCAGGGAAAGTGTTTACAGTCGCAGGATTAAGCTGTTAACTCCTATGATTCCAGGGTACAGTGCTAATAAATATATTGCCACAAGCCTCTTTTTCACAGTATAAATAATAATACAGGTGGCAATAGCTGTTCCTAAGGGTATTAGACATACCCTGCAATTAAAGTGCGAGCAAGAGGGAGGGGTGGGGGAAAGAAATCATTAGTAGATCTGGTATCTGAAGCCAATGATGCTCACAAGGGGCTGAGAAGAAAGCCAACAGGTGTGCAGTTTAAATTGAATGTCACTCTGGAGCTCCCTCTGAGCCGATAAGCAGTGGCAAGAGTGGTGTGAGGAGAGGATGTTGTTTCTGCTGCATTTTGTGCCCTTCTGCTGCACTGCTTCTGGAGATATGTTGTCAGTGCTCGTGTTTTGATGCTCTGTGGGCTGGCCTGCTCTTTAGGAAGGGTTGCTGTGGTTGTTGTGAATCTCCAGTGATTTCTCAGGGGTAAATTATTTCATGCACAAATTTTCAACCAAGGTCTCCACATCTAGATGCAAAAAGTTTGCTTAACACATCAGAGCAATACAAGTCATCTTTTATTGTGAGACAGAAACCAATCCAGAAGATCCTTTGGATACAGACTGAGCATCTGGCAAGGTTACCAAGTACTGCCAGTACTTTTTGTTGCTGTTGTTTCACAATATCATTTTCATCCTGTAGCAAAGGGCTACAGGAACAGGTGTAATTAATTTTTCACCTGTGTGGCTTGACACTGCTAACTTCTGAATAGAATAGAATAGAATAGACCAGACCAGGTTGGAAGAGACCTCCGAGATCATCCAGGCCAACCTAGCCCTATCCAGTCAACTAGACCATGGCACTAAGTGCCTCATCCAGTCTTTTCTTGAACACCTTCCAGGGATGGTGCCTCCACCACCTCCCCGGGCAGCCCATTCCAATACCAATCACTCTCTCTGACAATGAGGTCTGCCCTGAGCCTCCTCTTCTGCAGGCTGCACATCCCCAGCTCTCTCAGCCTCTCCTCACAGGGCTGTGTTCAGGCCCCTCACCAGCCTCACTGCCCTTCTCTGGACAAGTTCCAGTATCTCAACATCTCTCTAGAATTGAGGAGCCCAGAACTGGACACAGTACTCAAAGTGTGGCCTGAGCAGTGCTGAGTACAGGGGCAGAAGAACCTCCCTTGTCCTGCTGGCCACACTGTTCCTGATGCAGGCCAGGATGACATTGGCTCTCCTGGCCACCTGGGTTCATGTTCAGCTCCTATCTATCAGTACCCCCAGGTCCCTTTCTTCCTGCCTGCTCTCAGCCACTCAGTCCCCAGCCTGTAGTGCTGCTTGGGGTCGTTGTGGGCAAAGAGTATAACCCTGCACTTGGCCTTATTAAATCTCATCCCATTGGCCCCTGCCCACCCATCCAGGCTGTCAAGGTCTCTCTGCAGGGCTCTCCTAGCCTCCAACAGTTCGACATCTGCTCCTAGCTTGATGTCATCTGCAAACTTACTGATGCTGGACTCCCCTGGTCCAGATCATCAATAAAGATACTGAACAGTACTGAGATCTTCCTGCTGTGTATCACAGAAAGCGGAGGGGGTGGGAGGTGAAGAGTGTCTCATGTTACAGGCATTTGGGTTTGTCTGCCATACTGCAGATTAGAGTCTACCTCAAATTTTGAGGATGTCTTTGACCCTTGAGTTTGTGCAGCCTTATCCCAGTGTCTTTTACAGCATAAGGGTGGGAATAAGTATAAATGATTGCCCTGTGAGTTTGTGTTCAGTGAAGGACACCTGCTACTATTCCAAGTGACGGGTCCACAGAAAAGCCTATGACACATAGCAAGTTCTAAATATCAGAAGCCACTTTCAGTTGTAGAAACCCAAAGGACACCCAGAAGCCTCCAGATACTTTGATAATAGTAGAACAAAGTCAAAACAAAAACTAAAACCAGAATAAAGTCAAACTAGTCCCTTCCAGCTCTTGTTCAAAGAGAATCGTGGAATCACAGAACATTAAAAGTTCAAAGGGACCTCCAGAGATCATTGAGTCCAACCCTCCTGCCAAAAGCAGCATCCCCTAGGGTAGTCTATGCAGGAATGCATCCAAGTGGGTTTGGAAAGTCTCCAGAGAAGGACACTCCACAATCTCTCTGGGCAGCCTGCTCCAGGACTTTGTCACCCTCACTGTAAAGAAGTTTCTCCTCATGTTGAGTTCAATCTTTCTGTGATCAAGTTTGTATCTATTGGTCCTTGTCTTAATTACTACTCACCATCAAAGAGAGATTGGCCCCCTCCACTCGACATCCACCCCTCAGATATTTGTTCACATTGATCAGATCCCCTTTCAGTCTTCTCCAGACTAAACAGCCCCAGGGCTCTCAGTCTCTCTTTGCAGGGGAGCTGCTCAAGTCCCCCAGTCATCCTTGTGTCTCCTTTGGAGTCTCCAGTGAATCCCTGTCTCTCTTGAACTGGAGAGCCCAAAACTGGACACAATACTCCAGGTGTGGCAGCATAGAGGGGCAGAAGAACCTACTTAGACCTGCTGGCCACACTTTTCCTGATGAATCCCAGGACACCATTGTCTCTTTTGGCCACAAGGGCACATTGCTGGCCCATGCACAACTTGCTGTCCAGCAGCACTCCAAGGTCTTTCTCTGTGGAGCTGCTCTCCAACAAGGCAACCCCTAACCTGTACTGATGCCTGCTGTTATTCCTCCACAGGTGCAGGAAGATAAACGACATTTTCCTGAGCATCACTATCCAAGAGGAAGGAAGCACACAGGTGTTTCAAGTAGCCCCCAGCTCTCTTGAAAGCCCAGCTGAAGTCTTTACCTGTTTGTGCTGTAATTGCCTGGGTTGCAACACACAAAATATTGTACAGGTGTGTTTTCACTCATGAGAAAACCCCACTGGCTTGGGGAATTAGAGGTTATGAGTAGAGGTTAGAACACAGGAACAATAATTTAGTTAAATCCACCACCTTTTGTTTAAAGTTAAGCTTTCCTGTGGTTACAGGGTTTTCAAGGATGGAAACAATAGCTGAGCTCTGTGAGTGCCAAGTCTTTCTCAAAAGCTAGAAGACAAGAAGGTGCAGTGATTCCAGGCAAGAACTTATCCCCTGTGATCTCCAGATTTCACAATCTGTGCACATGACTGGAAATATCTCTCTGTATGTAAACATGAAGGGGGAAAAAAAACACTGTGAGGGTGACAGAACACTGGAACAGGCTGCCCAGGGTGGTTGTGGAGTCTCGCCCTCTGTAGACCTTCAAGACCTGCCTAGATGCCTTCCTGTGTGATCTGCTCAAGGTGCTCCTGCTCTGGCAAGGGGGGTTGGATCGATGATCATTGGACTCAATGATCTCAAAGGTCTTTTCCAGCCTGATTGATTCTGTGATTCTGCGATCTTTTGAGGTCACTTCCAGCCCCTAGCATCCTGTGACTCTTCTGTGATGATTCTGTGATTCTCTGATGATTCTATGATTCTGCAATTCGGTGATTCTCCCATTCTGGATTAAGCCACCCTGATCTCACGGCTAACATTGCCAGAGCAATGAAATGCCAGCCCAGCTCCAACTCATGCCCTTCTCTGGATCACTCTGATTTCTGCTCTGTCCGCATGCGACTGCTTTTACTGAAATAGAAAGTAGCACCACATGAAGGTCACGCTAGAGCTAGTCAAAGAGGGTGAAAAATGTCCTTTGCTCATCGAAAGCTCATTTGAATTTTTAATGGCTCTGCATCAGCTCTGTTCACTCCCCCTCCGCAGTTAGCTGAGCGATCCCATTTCAGCGGTAGAGGCGCTTGCAGCAAAGCCGTGTCCGGAGCTGTCCACTGAGGAGCTGGAGGAGCCCAGCTGTTACATTCACACACACACACCTATTTGCACAACCGGTGTGTTGCTGGCGCAACAGGCGGGTAATGCAATCAATACCGGGGGTTTGTTTGACCAGCTACAGCCAAACAACGGAAACCATTTGCAGTCAAGCCCTTCTGTTATCCGTTTAAAGGAACCGCTGGAGCATTTTAGATAACAAATGCATTTAAGAAAATGACTCTCTTGCTCCTGGATATTTCATGAGCAGAAGCAGCAAATACATCTGACAAATAAATGATTGGTTATGAAGCCTTGGCTTGGTTCTAGTCAGTACACACAAAAGAAAACAGCACAGAAGGCACAATGGTAAATGAACCTATGCTCATCGTTTTAATTTTTTTGGCCACTGCACATTGATGCATTGATGATTTCACTGAGCTTCTAGGAATTACTGTGAGAAAGCTACTTAGGATCTCATCCATGGATTTGCTAGGATCAGAAGAACTGTATCTCCATCCATCACCAAGCCTCATGGAAGATGTAGGGCAATTGGATGCAGAGCTCTACCCATTTACTCTTGTATTTACCAAACAAGTTACACTAGGGCAGGATGCTGCAGGATGCAGAGCTCTACCCATTTATCCTTGTATTTACCAAACAAGTTACACTAGGGTAGGATGCTGTAGGATGCAGAGCTCTACCCATTTACTCTTGTATTTACCAAACAAGTCACACTAGGGCAGGATGCTGTAGGATGCAGAGCTCTACCCATTTACTCTTGTATTTGCCAAACAAGTTACACTAGGGTAGGATGCTGTAGGATGCAGAGCTCTACCCATTTACTCTTGTATTTGCCAAACAAGTTACACTAGGGTAGGATGCTGTAGGATGCAGAGCTCTACCCATTTACTCTTGTATTTGCCAAACAAGTTACACTAGGGTAGGATGCTGTAGGATGCAGAGCTCTACCCATTTACTCTTGTATTTGCCAAACAAGTTACACTAGGGTAGGATGCTGTAAGATGCAGAGCTCTACCCATTTATCCTTGTATTTACCAAACAAGTTACACTAGGGTAGGATGCTGTAAGATGCAGAGCTCTACCCATTTACTCTTGTATTTGCCAAACAAGTTACACTAGGGTAGGATGCTGTAGGATGCAGAGCTCTACCCATTTACTCTTGTGTTTGCCAAACAAGTTACACTAGGGTAGGATGCTGTAGGATGCAGAGCTCTACCCATTTACTCTTGTATTTGCCAAACAAGTTACACTAGGGTAGGATGCTGTAGGATGCAGAGCTCTACCCATTTACTCTTGTATTTGCCAAACAAGTTACACTAGGGTAGGATGCTGTAGGATGCAGAGCTCTACCCATTTACTCTTGTATTTGCCAAACAAGTTACACTAGGGTAGGATGCTGTAGGATGCAGAGCTCTACCCATTTACTCTTGTATTTACCAAACAAGTTACGCTAGGTTAGGATGCTGTAGGATGCAGACCACAATCATTTTGTGTTATTTTGGCACATCTTCTGTGCTTTTCACTGGAGCACATAATGGAGGCAGGAGCAAAAGGTAGATAGATTGAAACAACGATTCTTTCTCTTCTTCTTTTCTTTTTAAAGCCAAAAGAAGTTCACATTTGCAGTAAGTTGTGAAGAGTGGGCTTGAGACATGTCTGGGGAAAGACTTCTTTGTCTCTTTTTCTTTTTTTATTATTTGTTTGTTTGTCCTGAGAATTGTTGATTAAAAATATCCATGGACAGAACTCTGGATCAGAATAACCCTAAGTGTGCTGGATTGTGTGGTCTTGCTCTGGAGAAGGGGGTTGGATTCGATGACCTCCTTGGGTCCCTTCCATTCCCTAACATCCTGTGATCCTGTGACCATTTACTCTTGTATTTACCAAACAAGGCACATTAGGTGAAAATATATCTTCAAGAAAATGTCTGATCTAGACTCAAAGCCACTACATTCTTGTAGAAAAACCTCAACGGTCAGCAGGGGCAGCCAGAGCTTGCAGAGGTGTGAGGAAGCTGAGATCCTCAGCAAGGAATAAACATGAGAAAGGGACAGAGAGGGAAAATGGGAAAGTCAGGGCATTCCCAGGTAACTCTAAAAGACTAGAAAAGGCCTCTGGAGGATTCTTGGGACTCAAGGTGACAACAAGACAGGACAGGAAGCTGGTAAATGGGACAATGGTGATATTGATGACATCCCAGGCTCAGCTAGCAAACTGCCAGCCCTGACAGGACTTCATAAAGCTGAGCACTTAGAATAAGAAAATAAAGAGAAAGAAGGAACAATAAAGATAGTTGGGAAGTACCAATAAGGTTAGTGAGCTGGTGGAGATGACATGCCAGCAATATACACACACACTCCTCTGCCAGCCCCAGCTCTCAAAGCCAAACTTGAGGCATGAAGGGGAAGGCTCATGGCCTTCAGGAGGAAGAAGAGGATGCAGAGTGATTTTACCACACAGCCATGCATCCAGCTGCATTTTTCCAAATCACTTCCAGGAGTTTTGACTTGGTGACAAGGTTCAAGGAGTGAACAAGTGAAATGCCATAACCAAATTCCCCAGAGTTACTGGTGGTGAGTGGATAACTGAGAGACCACAAATCTCTTCTGGTCTCACAGTCATGCAAAAAAAGAGCCTACACAAAGTGAGCTAGGAGTGTTTCTGAAGTGTGGACCAGAGAAGTTTTGAGTTACTAGAAGCAGAGAACTAAAAGTGATACACATTTACCTAAAGCTTATTGCTGTCCTCTGCCAATAGTGAAAGCCATGCTACCAGCTAAATAAGCCACTAAGTAATTAAACAATTAGTAACTGAATTAAAAAGGGATTAGAATATACTTTCTCAAATTAAATCTATGGAACATGACACAGGTTCTGCCCACACATAAGCATGGATTAAATATTAAGTGTACAAATAATTATTCCAGAATCAAACCTCTGTCCAGAGGTAACTTAATACAGAAATTGCTCTCTTAGCTAGCACCAAAAACAGAGTAACAAAAGCTGCTTCATGGAGAGAAAAGCAACAGTGCTGAAAGCTGTTGTGTCCAAACCAAACCAAGCTTTGCCAGTCTAGCTGACTGTGAAGTGAGACTGTGGCTGCATACACAGCAGCTGACCTCCTGCCTGCTTGGTTGGAAGAGGCTGCCAGGTTTCAACACAGGTGGTGAGACCAGCAGTGTGACCTGCACTAAAATCTAGCAACTCCCCATTCCCCATAAGGTGTCCTCCATTCACCCCTTGGGCATCTGCTCTATTCTCACACCCAAGGACACAGGCTGGAAACTGGTGAAAATTACAATGGGAGGGGGAAAAATGCAATAGTGGCAAAATTAGTTCTTCTCTTGGATGTGCATTCAAAGGCAGTTAAGTCCAACACTACTCTGCAAAGCAGTTTTGGTGCAGCGACCCAGTGATTGCTGCTGAGTATGGATTATTCAACATTTAAATTGACAGTCTGCAAGTCTGCAAGAAGGAGGCAATGTTGATCCTATTCTAAGAAAGCGGTTAAGCCGTTGAACACAGAGGTGTATTCAAGTGACCATTGAATTGGCAGTACCTCAGCGGAGACACAGATGCCATTTCTCCCTCAGCTGTCTGACTCTCCCTGTAGGGGATGTGCTGCTGTGCTGTGATTCTTCATTGCAGCCTTTTGGGGTTTGGTTTTTTTTCCCCTCTTCTCTTTAAAGTGATTAAAGAAATCCTTGTAGAGAAAGTAAGGAGATTTCTTTTATGGTAGTTCTTGTGGTGCAATGAAGGACAGTAGTCTGCTTCAGCTCAGGGCTGAACTCTGCAAAGTCAGGGCTGTGCTCAGGTGTTTTGCAACAGCATTTTCCACTGAAGTGAAAAAAATATAACTTAAATATGAATTGAGACTGCAATGTCATGAGGGTCACAGAGGGAATCATGGACAGCTCACGGCACCTAAAGGGCACCAGACATTTCTCCACTGCCTGGTACTAAGGGGGAGCAAGGCTCTCACCTTCCCTGTGCCCAGTTCTAGTGCTTTCAAGCACGGGACAAGAACTTTGATCGGTGAAAAGTGTAAAAAAAAAACAAAGGGAGGGAAAGGGGTGGCGGGAAGGAGAGGGGGATGCAAAATTGTGACGGAGTCTCGTCTGCAAAAGAGCAAACTTCTGTATTTCACTCTTCTGCATGCCCTGGTGTGTGGCATTTTGGCCTCTACTATTCATAGCCGCTGACTCTGCATTACCTGGAGGGCTGCTTCTTCACCATCACGGAGCTAGGAGCAAACTGGGGTCAGGGCACAAAGCACGTCGAAGAAAGGGGAGGAAATCACAGAGACACCCAAGAGAAGAGCTAGAGGAAACTCAGAATTTCTGTGCCTGCTCACAGCATCTGTCTTGTTTTCTATTTTTCTTTTCTTCCCTCACCCCCCCCACCCCCCACCCTCATACAATAAACAGTGATAAATGAAGCGCCGAAGGATTTAAAGTAGTTGTTACCGTTTTCTTCTTCCTTGCAAAGAGTGAAAAACCTCAGCTTGTGTTAAAGCCTGGCTACGGGCTGAGCCCCACGCTGCAGCTCCACCCATGCGCACGGCGCGCAGGGAGCGAAAAAACCTCGGAGGGGTCCCCAGCTTCAGCAGCTGCAAAGGAGGCTGCGGGTTACGCCAGGCGTGGGATGGGCACAAACTGCGCCCAGACATCAAGCTGTCGTTTGGTCAGTCGGTGACAAATTTGTGCCCGTGGTGATCGCCGCGGGTGAGGGCAGCTCCTCTTCAGCCGAGACAGCCGCTGCTTCCTGCGAGGTTAGAATAATTTCACAGTGAATCCTGAACCGATTCTGCACATTTTCGACTTCTACGGCTGGAAACAAGCTTAGCCCTATCTCCGCCCTAAGATCAAACAGCTTTCCCCATTTTGCAGCCACGTCTCCTCGCAAGGATGGCTTCTGCGTGGGGGAAAGGGGTGGGGTGGAGCGGTCCGGACTACATGGCTCTGTGTAACGAGAAAAGAAGAAAAACGGGGAAATAATAAAAACTCAAACCTCCCTCGCTTGGAGCAGGGCCCGGGGCGTGGGGCAGGCTCTGGAGCTGTGGGTGCCCTTCTGAAGGAGCCGTCGGGTGGCGGCCCCGGGACAGCTTCGGGTCCGCTTTTCGCTGCCAAACGAAACGGGCGGTGCCCCTTCCCCGATTGCCTGCTTAGAGGGGACATGGTGAAGGGCAGCCTGATCCGGCCAGGGGTGGAGGGAGTCCCCAGCGCCTTGCACTCCGGGATCACCCCACTCCCTCTCCTGCCGTGGGAAGCGGACGTTCACAGAGAGGGCGGGTGGCCCGGCTGGTCGGTACCCACCGATCCCCGTCAGGAACGGCAGCGCCGTTACTGATGCGCCCGAGCGCCTCCATCGCTCCTCTCCCCCGCGGGGCCGGAGTGCAGCCGTGTGCGGGGAGGTGTGGAGGGCCGCGGAGGCCGGTCCTCAGCTCGAAGCCCACCGCGGAGGCCCCGGGCGCGGGGAGCTGGAACGGATATTGTTACGGCAGCTGCAGTCAAGGGTGTTAATCTAGGCTGTCTGGAGTGAAAAGAGGCAAATATTTCCGTTTATGGCCTCCTGCCTCTCTCAGCACAGGCTGTCAGTCCCCGGGCTCGTTATCCGTACAAGGCATCAGTTTGTTTGGCTGAGCTCAGCAAGGTTTTCTTCTCCGAGCAGAACTATAATTGCTATAATTCTACTGTATCATTTGGATCATTGCAGTATTGTTGTTTTCTTTCTCTCGTTCTCTCCCCCTAACACTGCAATAACGCGCTCCAGTGTTAAATTAGCAGGTTGCAAGGGGAAGAGGAAAAAAAAATAAGAAAGAAAGGGGGGAAAAAAGAGAGAGAGACCATAAATGAATGAAAGTTTGTTTAAAAAAAAAAAATCAAACAAAAAAGTGACTTGGCAGAGGCAAGCTCGCATCACAAAGCATCCTCGCTTGCGAGCAGGACTGACACCTGCCCTCCCCGCACCCCGGCCCAGCCGGGACCGCTTTCCTTAGGGCAGGGCTGCCGGGACGCGGGACAGCGGAGCACACGGGCCCTCCTCGCCCGGCCCAAGCACAGAGGGGAGAGGGAACAGGACGGAGACGGAGTGAAAACAAGATTCAGAAGGCCCAAAGGCCGTGGTAGGACTCTGCGTTCCGCGCATCCCCGACAGTCGCCGGCACCAGCCCGCAGCAGCCCCGGCTCTCACAGCTGGGAGCCACAGGCAGGTGTCGGCGCTGCCGGAGCCCTCGCATCTGTCGTGCCCAAGGTCCCCTGGTCCCGACAGCTCCCGGTCGTGCCCAGACAGGCTCAGGCTCCCCTCCCAGGCGGGCAGTCCTTCACGTCCTCGCTTTCCCACGCGCGGTGCCGCTGCTCGGCGGGCACCCAGCAACGCGGAGCGAAGGCAGGTGCACCCGAGCCGGACTCCCCTGCTGCCGGAGTGACACTCCCTGCCCGACCGCGCCCGTCGCTCTGTGCTGCTCCTCCCGGAGAAGCCCCTGCGGAGCCGCCCTGCGTGGCCGGGGCGAGAGACAGCAGTTCCTTTGAGCGGCGAGCTTCCCTAACGGTCTTTATTTTCTTCCTGGTTTGTGGTTGTTGTCTGGAGGGTTTTGGGTTTTTTTTGGGGGGGGGATCGGATTTTTTAAGTTATTGATTAATTGCCACCCATGCCAGGCATGACGAGAGGCCCCGAGAACTGAGTAGTGATGGCAAATGACAACTTCACGTCCCTCGCACAGGCGCACCCTACAAAACCGGCCTGGGATGCGGCCGCCCCGCCGAGTAGCCCAGGGCCCGCAGGCCGCCCATGACGGGGCGCTCCTCGGTTCTCCGTCGGCATCTCCCGGCCCGCGAAGGTAGAGGGAAACAAGGAGGGAGGAATGACGGTCAGAGCCCCCCCTTTCAAGGAGGGGACGGCTCTGTGAGTAGCGCTTTAGTTCAGCATGGCAGGTAAGGACACACACCTATAGAATCTGGGATCGTGTGCATGAATACGTGTGCGTGTGCGTACACGGCCGTGGGCACAGAGTGGCGTTGTACCCACGCTCGCACAGACACGTATGGACACTTGCTTTTATTTTATCTTAATTTCCTCTGGTTAAGTAATTAGGAGAAGCGAGATCCGCATGGAAATTGTGGAACGAACAGAGGAAATTAACCTGTCCCTCTCCGGCACTCGGGGCCGGGAATCACGTGGGCGAACGGGAGGCAGATTTGGGGCTTACCGAGAGCACTTCCCCTGACATAACTTTGCTTGCGGGAGTCTGGGTCCGGGAGTACAAATGAGAGCGACGATGGGCAAGGAGATGTAACGTGCCTATTAAAACTGAGACCAAACTGCCCAAAGAGAAAGCCTGAACGGCAAAGTGACAACCCTCAGAGGTCCGAAGTGGCCGTGAAGGGACTCGCGGACGGGACATGTGCGGGAGGGGAAAGGCAGAAGTTGTCGTGGCAGGAGGAGGGTCGAACACCTCTGCGCCGGGCTGCGCGTCAGGCCTTGCCCTGTCCTGACCGAGGTACGCTTTCCCAGGGTCCCTCGACTTCCACACGCTGCTACGCCAGGCCGGCAGCACCTCAGCTCGCCGTCCCCTGGCACCGGTGGTACTACTCCAGCGTTTATTCCGGCAAAACCCCGTCGCGGAGCCCGGTATTTTTAAATATCGGCTACAAGAGCCGCGAGTGCGCGCTCCTGCGCAGCGCTGCGACGGGCGGTCTGCCAGGGGGAAAACCCGGCGCGGAGCCCCCACCATCGCCCACCCCGTCCCTCTCGGGCATCGGCGAGGCTCGGGGCCGGGCCCGGTGGGAAGCAGAGCCGCCGTAGAGGCTGGGGGTACGACGCACACGCGGGGGGAGGCGTAGCGCGGAAGCTCCTCTGCCGCCCACCACAACCTCGCCCGACGAATCCCCCGAGCGCCTCCCGCCGCTGGGGCGTGGCTGGGCAGGGCGTGGCGCGGCGGGGCGGGGCGTGGCGGGGCAGAGCGGCTCTGGGCGGGAGCCGTTCCGGGGTGTTCCGAGCCGGGGTTTGTCGGGCGCCGTCTGTCGCCGGCCGCCCGGCCTCCGGCGAGAGCCAATCAGGGGACGGCTGCCCGCACGTGGAGCCGAGGGGACTCAAGAGCGCCGCGGCCGCCGCTCACTCCCCCCGTGACGGGCGTCCCGGCGGCACAGGGCAGCGCCGCGGGGGCGTCCGCGCCGCCGCAGCCCGCCCCGGCCCCACGGCACGGCCCCGCCGCCGCCATGAGCGGCCCGTACCCGGAGGAGAGCTGCGCCGAGCGCCCCGAGTGCAAAAGTAAATCGCCAACTTTGCTCTCCTCCTACTGCATCGACAGCATCCTGGGCCGGCGGAGTCCCTGCAAGGTGCGGCTGCTCGGCGCCGCGCCCAGCCTGCCCGCCATCGCCGCTCGCCCGGACAGTGACAAGGCCGCGCAAGGTAAGCCCTACCGATCCGCTGCCGCTGCCCCATCCCGCTCTTGGCTGTCGGGCAGGACATGGCCGACAGCGTCGTTCCAAACACCGCAGCACAGCCCGCGGCTTGGTTCAGCTCCCCGCCCGCCCGTCCGGCCAGGCACCGCGTCGGAGCCGCGGTTTCCCTTTGCCCGTTACCCTGTTACTTCGCGGCTGCCGTGCAAAGCGTGGCCAGAGCCGTTCTCGAAACTCAGCCTGGTTAATTCTGTGCGGATTGGGTGCAGTCGCTTTACGTTGCTCTTGCTTTCGATTTTTTTTACGGTTATTAAAGGTAAAATCTATCCGTACGGACTGCGATCCGTGCAGAGAAAGGCTCGCCCTCTCGCCTTGAACCTGTAACGGATCTCGGCGAAGGAGCTGGGGGCCGCATCCAGCAGCGGGCAGGGCGGTAAGAATAGGGCGCCGGCAGCCGCCACCCCCGGCTCAAAGTTGGAAGTAGCCTCTCCGGGACCCCGGGAAGCTCGGCTAGGTAATTCCCATGGATGGCTTCCCTCACTCTCTCCCCTTTTCCCCGGCGTTCAGAAATAGCTGGGCGGATTTCTATCGTCCAAAACCAAAAGAAAACTTGGGAAATAGGGGAAGACGATAGAAAAGAGCATGAAAAAAAAAAAAAAAAAAGAAGAAAAAGAATCAAAAAAAAACACTTAAAAAAAAATGGAGGAGCCCCCGACCGCCGGCAGCGGCAGTAGGGCCGGGGCTGCTCTACCGTGGCCCCGCGCAGCCCCGCCGTGAGTGACAGGATCCAGCGGTGGCCGCCTCCTCGGAGTTGTCTGTGCAGGCCAGGACAGCCCGAGCCCCCCGGCGCCTGTCCCGCCGCTGAGTGCGGCTCTGGGCCGGGCTCTGCGGTCAGGAGGAATTTCTTCTCAAGCCGGGAGCAGCGGCGTGAGCAGAGGCCGGTCTGAGGGTACCGGCTGGGGCGGGTCTTAGCTCGGTGATGGGTGCAAAACGGTGCTGAAAGGTAGCTTGCGGGCCCGAGCTCTTCCCCAAGGCTCTTTCTTCGCGCTGATTCCACTGACTATGTCTCTCTTTCTCTCCCCCCTTTTCTCTCTTCTCTCCGGAACCTCTTTCCCAACGCCTGCCCATCCCGTCCGACTACTATGGTCTCTTAACTGCCTCCCCATCTTCTGCAGGCGCAGGGTCCCCCAAGGGCAGCCCTCCCTTCGAGCCGGCCGAGTTGCACCTTCCCCCCAAACTGCGCCGGCTCTACGGACCGGGCGGGGGCCGACTGCTGGCGACGGGGCCGGTGGGGCCACGGGCAGACCGTCCAGAGGGGCGGCCGGAGGGGGGCGCGGGCCCCGTGTCTGCCGCCGCCCCGTGGGACACGCTGAAGATCAGCCAAGCGCCCCAGGTCAGCATCAGCCGCAGCAAGAGCTATCGCGAAAACGCACCCTTCGTGGCTCCACCACCCGCCCGGGACGAGCTGGGCAGCCCTGTTGCGCACGTCGAGGAGCGGCCAGGCCCCGCCGCACCGGCCGCCGAGGACGAGGAGGAAGAAGAGGACGAAGAAATGCTGGAGGAAGAAGACGAGGAGGAAGAGGAGCTGGAGGACGATGAAGAGGAGGAGCTGCTGGGCGAGGACGGCGGGGGGCTGCTGAAAGAGACCCGTCGTGGAGCTACCACAGCCCCCCGGGCGGAAGGCGGGGATCTGTCCCCCAAGGAGGAGTTGCTGTTGCACCCCGAGGACGGCGAGGGCAAGGACGGCGAGGAGAGTGTCTGCCTCTCGGCCGGCAGCGACTCCGAGGAGGGGCTGCTCAAGAGGAAGCAACGCCGCTACCGCACCACCTTCACCAGCTACCAGCTGGAGGAGCTGGAGAGGGCCTTCCAGAAAACCCACTACCCCGACGTCTTCACCAGGTACCGGCGCCGGGGCCTCGGCTTAGCGTGGAGCGGGTGAACTATGGGAGGACGGGACGGGGCCATGGTGTGCTGCACTCCGCCCTCCCGGGGTGAATTCTGCCGCCAGCACCCCCAGGCTGGGAAGAGTCCGGGCTCCAGAGGGTTCTGGGGCCGGCAGCGGCCCGAGCAGGCCCGCGTGGATGCTGCCCCCGGGGGCTATTTTTACCCAGTGTCGCCCTCCCCCCTCGCCACTGGGATCGGTTACGCGATCTCCATGGGGCTGGATCCTGGCCCGGCCCGGGGAAGCCCCGTCAAGAGCAGAAATCAAAGCGCCGCAGCCTAAAAATACCGACCCAGTACACTGGGGCCTCTCGCTGGCCAGAGTCGCCTCTAAGGGGGGCGACGGGACCTGGCTCGTCTCTGCCCGCCCTTTTGGGGGCATTTTTCCGTTGAAAACGGGAATCCCGCGACAGCAGGTCTGGCAGACAGCTGCTCCTCGACAGTGCGCAGGCAGGGAGAGCAGGCAAAGTCGCCCGCCTGCCCCCTGTGCTGTCCGAAAATAAACACCACCTCGCCCCCTGCCTTTAGCCTACAGGAAGGCTGAGCCCCCCAAATCGCACTTTTTGATCAAGGATATGCTCCATATTTCTCGTTTCCAGGCGGAGGGCCTGGCGGGCAGCATGGAGGTGGTGCTGGCCACGGGAGCATTTTGTTCCGTCTCCCTGGGTGCCGGGCATCGCCCGTGAGGTTCCCCTCCGGTCGCAGCCGCGGAAGCAACTGCCCGGGGATGTGTGTGAATAATTTATCGCGCTTTTTCGGCTGGTGATTTTACGGCTGTGGCTTTTCCTCTGGGGCTTTTAATGCCCGACGGCGGCAGGGTACCGGTTCCGCTGGAAGTGCTCCTCTTTGGGTAGGGAGCTGGTGAGCGGTTTTCTAACACCTTAAAGGTTTCCGATTTGCCTTAATTGTGGCAATGCAAATTGCGGTTTGTGTCGGCTCGGCTGCACTGTGCTGTGGCGGGAACTTGGCGAGCAGCAGGGAGGAGGGTGCCACAACTCGAGTTCCCGACGAGCCCACTTCTTAGCCTCCCGGAGCCGTGCTGAGGGGCGGCGGTAGGCGATGGCCGCCCGCCGCCTGCCTCAGGTCGGCTCCCCTTGGGCACCGGGATTTGGGGCCCGTTTGGCCCGCAGAGCCGCGGGCTGGGGGGCGGCTCGGGGTGCACCGGGCTGACGTTGGCGTGTGTGTCTCCCCCAGGGAGGAGCTGGCCATGAGGCTCGATCTAACCGAAGCCCGAGTGCAGGTGAGTGGCGGCCGCGGCGGGATCGGGACCGGGGCCTCCCTCGGCGGCGCCCGGGGAAGGGGAAATGCCGCCGACCCTCCCCGGCCCTGGCAGGGCCGAGCCATTGGCTGGCAAACCCCCGTGCGATTAAACGGCGGCGTCCCCACGGGGCTTCGGTTGTTAGAGACCCGCTCGGCCGCAAGCCGGGTATTTGGCTGCCATCAAATCTCCAATCGGGCTTCATAAAAGCCCACTTAGCGCTAGAACAAACAGGGCCATTTGAAGGCAAAATGTTGTTTGATTTCCTTTCCGCCTGCACAAGGAGCTGGCTAATGCTATTTGATTTCCCATTTTTGATAGCAATAAGCCCGCATTGATCTAATAGTGAGTGAGTGCAATGCTATTAAAGGTGTTTGCCGCCCCATACCAGAGTGCATTTCCCAACCTGGGTCTCATAACCAAAGAGACGATAAACATTGAGATGCCCTGATTGCCAACAGAAAACAGATGTCTCTGGGTTTGAAGCTCAGCAAATCACTTTACAGTTAAAATCGGGCGCTGATAAAGCATAATAAATTCCATATGGCTCATTTAATACACAACAGCTTCTTGCATTAGAGGGGCTAATGATGAGATTTGTCCCCTCCTTTCTGTTGACACATTTCTCCATTGTCAAACAGAGATGTGACAGCAAATCAGTATTTTCAGCTCAGGGGAACAAGTCGTGGGAAAGTTAAATAACTTTTTAAAAAGAAAGACACCCCCTTTCTCTCCCCTCTATTCACGGGAGAAGATGTAATTAAGGGAATATGAATTATGAGAGTCCTTTCGTTTACCTTTGGGTGTACTCAGACTTATTAATTCAATAAGGAGGAATTGCAGCGAGGACAGCTTGCTAATTGAGTTTTAGCAGGGAGAGACGCTCCCCCCGTGCCCGGCTGTTGGCTTCTCCATGAACGCGATGCCTCTTCCCGTGTGGGTGCCCAGATGGGCGCCCGTGGAGTTCGATTCTTGCTGTGCAGATGTACAAGAGGGACCCGTAGTGCAACTACATTACTCCCTTCCAGGAGAGAAGGGGTCTCACGCTGAGCTTACAAAGCCGAGCCGAACAGGCAGACCTCAGCCCTTACACCGTTCAAAAAATAAATCAAACCCCGACGCAAACCCCAAACCGTGACAAATGCGCATTTCTCTCAATCTCTCTCCTTAAATGCGTGTGATATCTCGCATTTGGTTATTAAGTAAATATTTTATTCTCCTTAGAAACACGGTATTTTTTTATTCTCCCTCCACCTCTGCCTCGTTGTTGTAAGACAGTATTTAGTTCAGGATTTTTGCCTTGTGGCATGGAAGGGAGAGAAGATATGTGGGGCAGTGCTGCTGTAGTTTCCTAACTAACTTTCATAAAATAGATCCTAAAAGGGCAGCCGGGAAACGTGTATTTGCTCCTTGGATTGCCTACCAAATTGTTTCTTCGTTTGTGATTTTACTGAAAGCATCATCATTTTTTTTTTTCCCCCCTCGCTCTAAATCTGACGGGGAGAAAACGAAACAAACAAAAAGTTCACGATGCCCACATGATGTAACTGGGACATGTTCCATTCAGAGAGAAAAGTGGCACAGGTCCTGGCGTGCAGATCACAAACCTGCGGAGTCCCAAGGGGAAATCTTTTTTCCTTCTCTTCCATCGCAGCTACAGCGCCGCTGCCATGCGTTCCCCGGCGCCGGCAGCTGCCGGCACCCCCGAGCCGGCAAAGGCTGTGGGGGTGGGAATGTTAAACTGCTCTGCCCCTCCGGGAGCCAGGGGTTCGCGACAGGGCCATGGGGCACCACAGACAGCTGCATGAGAGCCCACGGAATGGGCCGGCGCCCCCCGGGGCTGCATCGCAGTACTGACACGCGTGGCTCTGAGGGCCGACCCCGTTGGAGTGTCTCCTCCGGGCGCGGGGGGCCAGTGCGCGGCTCCCGCGGAGCTCGCCCCGACGAGGGCGCGGGCAGGCGTATTAAAACCAGTTTTTCTTTTGGCTTTCAGGTATGGTTCCAGAACCGTAGGGCTAAGTGGCGGAAGAGGGAAAAGGCTGGGGCTCAGACACACCCCCCAGGTTTGCCTTTCCCTGGTCCCCTGTCAGCAACTCACCCCCTCAGTCCATACCTTGATGCTAGTCCTTTCCCTCCTCATCACCCAGCTCTAGACTCCGCCTGGACCGCTGCCGCCGCCGCCGCGGCCGCCGCCTTCCCCAGCCTACCGCCGCCTCCCCCCGGCTCCGCGGCACTGCCCCCCGGCGGGACCCCGCTCGGCCTCGGCACCTTCCTGGGCGCCGCCGTGTTCCGCCACCCCGCCTTCATCAGCCCCGCCTTCGGCAGGTACCCACCGCCCGCCCACGCGTGACACGGCGCCTCGGGGGGACCCCGGGGGCGGGGATGGCAGCAGGCACAGGAGCGCGTGCTGCCCACGGAGCCCACTGCCGCGCGGGGCTGCCGCTCGCGCTTTGGCGCGACCCCACGCGGGACCCGCCTCGCGCGGGCCGCGCCGGCGTTCGAACTTGGAGCGCTGGTGGCCGGCGGCCGATTGGGCACTGCGCGGGTCACGTGTTTCCTCCCCGGGCTCTCATTGGGCGAGGGCGCCTCTCACGCCCGCCCGCCCCCTACCGCCGCGGGTCCGGCGGGTCCCTCGTGGGGGCAACTCATCGGCGGTCACCACGCGGCTGTGGGCGGCGGCGTTTGCTGGGGCTATAGGAGTCCGCGCACGAACGAGGACGGAGCAGGGTCCCCGCGGGAGTCGGTGCCCCCCAGTCAGAAACCAAACCAGCGCGTGGTCGCAGCTTTGCCCAGAGTGGGTCGGGAGCGAGTGTAGTTGCTTCGGGATGAGTCGGAGCCACGAGCTGTGAGCTCCGCCGGCCGCGGGGGTACTTTTAGTCACGGGCACGGGTGGGTTTGAGGTTCTTCGGGAGGCCTGCGTCGGGACGAGCTCCCGCGGGCGACGCGCTCCACCGCTCTGAGCATCCGCAGCCACAGCGGGGAACCCCTCCGAGGAACCCCTCCGTGTCCATCGTTTCCCGCGGAACTAAGGCCCCTCCGTTAGGGCGCTCCGCCGCGGGGCAGGGCCGGAGCTGCCGGAGCAGGCAGAGGGGTTGAGAGGCTCTATTCCTGCATGAGGCGAGCACAGCCTCGGGGCTATCCCTTATTTTTTTAGCGCTAGCATGGGAGAAAGCCGCCCCCGGAGACTCTCTAAGAGTCCCCGACGGTTGTACCCCTACAGCGGCAAGCCAGAGAGACTCAGCATCGAGCCTTTTTTTTCCTCCTCCCTCTTTTCTCCCCCACCCCTTTTTTTTGTTTTGTTTTGTTTTGTTTTTGTGTGTGTCCCACCCCAATATTTTTCCCTCCAGCGCCTTTTTTTCCCCCCAGCTGGTCATTAAGCCCCTCGCGTCCCCGCCTGGCGGGAAGGAGGCAAGCGGGGCTGAGCGGAGCGGTGACGGCGGTCTCTGCTTCCCTTGCAGGCTCTTTTCCACCATGTCCCCCCTGGGCAGCGCCTCCAGCGCAGCAGCCTTGCTGCGGCAGCCGGCGCCAGCCGCCGAGGGCGCAGTGGGCTCGGCGGGGCTAGGGGACCCGGCCAGCGCCGCCGCCGACCGGAGGGCCTCCAGCATCGCCGCCCTGCGGCTCAAGGCCAAGGAGCACGCCGCCCAGCTCACCCAGCTCAACATCCTCCCCGGGAACAGCACGGGGAAAGAGGTGTGCTAAGGCACGGCTGCCCTCCTCGGGGTTCGGGTCGGGGTTTTTTAGGGGCGGGAAGAGAGAAGAGGAGAGTAAATACGCGAATAAAGGTCACCTCAGACAGCACGAATCAAGACCAAACTGCGGGGGAAAATAATAATAGTAATAATGATTAAACAAACAAACAAACAAACAAAAAAAAAAAAAAAAAAAAAAAAAAAAAAAAAGGAGGACCAGCAGCTAAGATTGGGGTAGATTCTCGAGTTAGGAACGTGGAGACAGCGATCGCTTCTCGCATCAGCCCTCACACAAGTGAACCGACACTTGCAAGCTCCTGAATAAGTAAATCCTTGGCTGGTACATTTCTTAAATGTACGACGTATTAATTTCCTCTCTGATCATTAAGGGAGAAGGGGCGGGGGGAGGGGGGAAGAAAAAAAGAAAGCCCTAATAAAAGTTATTATATATTAGCGTTATGTACACTTAATATTTTTCCTTCTGTTTATCTGGCAAGAAAAAAAAATAAAGCAAATGGAATTGTAATTAAGAAAGGGGAGAAATAGGAAAAGGGGGGGGGGAAGGAAAAGGGAAAAAAGGAAGGAAAAGGGGGAAAAGGAAAAGGGGGGGAAGGAAAAGGGGGAAGAAAAGGAAAAGGGGGGAAAAAAAGGAAAAGGGAAAAAAAAGGCAAGTAAGCAAAGCAAAAGCAGGGGAGGAAAGCTTCCCACATCTTCTTAAAACAACATCCCGGGGTGTTAGGATGGTCTGTTAGGAGCACTGGAGAACTTTCACATGTTGATGCGGTGAGCTGCGTGCGCTAAGGAAGGATGCCGCCAGTGCAGACTGAAAGTAAACGCGATGCTGTAAGATAACCAGTGCACTTAAGGGAAAGGGTATATCTTTTTTCTTGTTATATTCTTTATCACTACACCAACCAAGGTTTTTATATCAAACCAAAGGGAAATACACTGCTAGAATATGGACTGTTTAAGTCACTAAACTGTGATTATTGATTCTGTACATACCATTGTTATAAAGAAGAAAAAAAAAAAAAGGGAAAAAAAAGAACAGAGCTTTGTATATTTGAAATGTTATAAAACAATTGCACTCAGTGTAGCGTTGTAAAAGTTTGTCATTCTGTAGATTCTTACTGTGTTGTAGATATAATAGGGTTCCTAGACAAATATTTATGTACAAACCCTTTATTTAACTTATTAACTGTAGAGGTTTCTGAAACCCTCAAGAGGCGATGGTACAAGTACTTTTTTCCGTGTAATGTCGTTATTGTTAACACTTTTCCTTGCTATCCGGTGGAGAAGTGCCACGTTCAGAAAATAAACAAAAATATATGTTTAACAAACAAACAAACAAAAAAAAAAAAAGAAAGAAAAAGAAAAGAAAAGAAAGAAAGAAAGAGAGAAAAATAACAAGCCCGGGCTGTGCGGGGCCGCACTGCGGGCTCCCGGGGCTGAGCCCCATCAAGACTGCGCACCGCCGCCCTCCCCGCCCCGACCGCAGAGAAATCCTCCTACGGGGTCTGGGAGGATGCGGATCGCTTGGCCGGGGGCGATTGCCAGAGCCGCTGGGGAGGAAGCGGTGCCGGCGGCCCCGTTTGCGAGGGGATTTGCAGTTCGCACGGGCCGGGAAAGGCACTCACGGTGGTACTGAGCTCTGCCGTGGGCACTGTGTCGTGTCCTTCCGCTCGGGAAGGGGGCAGAGGTCTCCTCGCGGTGTCGGAGACCTTACACCGTGTGAAGCCGCCCCACGCATGTCCCGGGTAGGGATGGGGCATCTCCTGGCTCCGCTGCGGCTGAAGCCAAGACGCAGGGTCGAAAACAAGAATCTGGGGAGCTCTTTGCTTGCTCTCTCCCCGCACCTTTCCTGGGGGCAGAAGGAGGCAGGAAAGTTTCTCTGCGCCTGTTCGTTGTCTCTGGACTCCTGCTCTCCCTGGTACAGACATCGTTTTTTGCCCCTTTATTTCCACCTTTTGTATTCTTTTTTCATTCGGCTCTCTCGCCGGCGTCTCCCGCGAAACAGAAACGTGTGAACCCCCGGGGCAGGGACCCCTGCTCCCCGCACCCCTTCCCGTGCCCGATGTACCCCGGGAGCAGTGGGCACAGGGTTGGCCCCAGCCATAGGAGCGCGGGGTTGTGAATTTTTGAGGGTGATTTGGTCTCATCGCTGTATTGCCCCACACCGGCAACCGCGGACCGGGTACCGGGGAAGAGCCCCGCTGCCGGGGCCACTTGAGCACATCAAGGGGCCACGGCCTGGGCTGTCTTGCCGGCCCTCTCTGCGGGACTGGACCGGCTCCGGAAGCCGCCACTGGTACCGCATGGCGCGTGGAAGCCCACCGCGACCTTTCCCCGCAGGTCCCCGCTTCCACCCACGGCGCTTCGCATCTCACTCCGCCCGCCCTCAGCCGTGTTTTTGATTTCTAAAACCCACCATGGAGGGGGGGGGAGGGGTGGGGTGGAAATCAATGTACGAGGAAAAGAAGGCTTGCTCCCCGGACATTACTAACAGTGCAGCCTGAAGTATACATTTTTGCCTTAAAGAAAAGGGAATCATTATCAAACCATTATGCATTAAGAAATGTCATTCAGTCATTTTTATTCATTCCGCTGAAATCTTCGTAAAAGCCCGAATCATACTTCTGCAAGCAGCAATTTTGTTAATCCAGGGGGTTATTACTCTGGTCCCTTATTAGGATCTACACTGCTGCCAAGCAATCCTATAACCTTCTCAAAAGAAGTTTACCTCCGTGTTATAAAACCAGTAGTGGTATTTATACTGTGCAATAATTAGTGTATTACTTGAATCCACTAACAGGTTCATTTTATCTCCGCACAAAACCCCTAGTCTGCTTTTAGAAAGCTTGTGCCTCCTTTGGTGCTGCTAAAGTGGTGAAAGAGTGAATGAAGGCTGGTAGCACTTTCTCCTTTCGCCGTGCCTTAATTCCCATCTCTTTCTGCTCTCATCCAATTAGTGCAGTGTATTAAGCGGTTTATCATCTCATAGTCAGCTATTGAGAGAAACAAGGCGAACACTTTGCAATAGAGCCTGCTCTCCTTTGACACCCTCAGGTACTTACATATTCCACTGTGCTATGAATAATAGAGGAAGAATAGAGCGCTAATTCCCTCATCAAAGAATGCCTTGTCTGCTGCTTTGCTCAACAACACCATTCTGATCAAAAGAAAAGCAATAAAGCTTAGCATAACAAAACGAAACCTACTTATTAGCTTAGTGGTTAAATTAATGCAGAGCCGCTGCTATTCAAAACCAAGGTTTGAAAACAGCCTCCAACAACCTGATAATGCTGCCTTCGGGATGAAGGAATTTTAATCTGAAATTTGAAGCTGGCACAGATGAGTTAATCTATTAAACTGCTATAAGGAGGGTGCGGGAGCACCATTCAATGAAGGCACATTTAAGGTGCTCTGGGGAGGACGGGGAAGGATGCGAAGGGGCAAAAAAGATGTGCCCAGGACGGCGGGAAGAGGGGGCCTGGCACTGCAACAGCTCTCTTGCAGACGGGAGCTGTTTATCCCTATCACAGATGTCAGCAGCGAAACCTGGCTACCGGCTCCATACATCAACACTCCTCTTCCCCAACTGCAAATAAATACAAATAAACACAAACCTTAATTTTAACAGCGCTGGGAAAAGGGGGAGCGAGAGGGGCGGAGGGGGGGGGGGGAGGAGTAGGGGGGGTGGGAGAAAGGAATGAGGGATAAGAGAAGGGAGAGGAAGGCGATTCGGGTCAGATCCACCTCGAAACGCAAAGCTCCGAATTCCAACCTTTTCCAAATTATTTACAGCACGGCATTTACCAGCTCCGATTAACATTAAAAGCCATAAAGATGATTTTGCGTTTCCCAGCCTTTCTCCGGGGCCAAGACGAGGCACGGTGCCCAGAGCTTATTTAGAGAGGGGAGGGGAATCCAGTTTGCTCCTTGCCAAGACTTCAGCTTTGCTCTGACCAACTCTGTTGAGTGGAATCAAAATCTGCCTTAATTCCGAGTAAAAGCCCTCGTTTCCGATCCCCTCCTCGTCTCCCCGGGTGGCGGACTGCCGGGCTTATGGGGAGGGGGTCGCCAAGATTTTTGCCCCCCCCGCCACTCCCGCAGGAGTGCGGGGCTCCTCCGCCGGCTGTGCGAGAGGGAAGAGCTCCTCGCAGGGCTACTATCTGCTGCTGCACCCTACACAGTCATTCCACAACACTCTCATTTAATCTAAACATCCCTAAACTTGCAAATTAACAGGCTCTTCAGCTGTAATTATACAGATACATACAAGTGCCACAGGGTCAGGTTATGCCATATCTATCCATTTTATTTGTATACCTAACGTTTGGAGGAGAAGGTCACACTTTTCACTTTCCTAAGGCATTCTACCCTGTTAATATCAGTAGTATCTTGATAATCCTAATTGGGTTGGACACATAAAAACAAATAAAAGCCCTGTGTAAAACTACAGGGAGCTGGGATCTTTCAAAGAGCTGCCACATCAAGACAGTTGTCTAGGCAGCAACACCTTTTGCCCAAGAGAAGCCTCCAAATAAAAGCCTCTTTTACCATAACCCTACCAAAAGTGTTGGGAAGGAACCACAGCTTGCCAGGGGTGGGACACCACCAATGCAAACGCACGGACCGAGCAAGTTTCATCTCTCAAGTGCTGGGCTCAGCGTGAGTAAAAACACAATGAAAGGGTTTCAACCCCAAAAAGTTGCTCAGAAGACAACTGCGTACTTAGGCATATTTGAATAGTCATTACCCACTCTGACACAGAACAACTTCCAATGCCACTTGTGGACTAGTGAATGTCATAAAATACCCTGACACAGGCACGCATACCCCTTTGGTGCCCAACACACTCACACTGATGCTCTTTTCTTCGAGCTCCCTTTCTTAATGGCTGGGCAGCCAAAACCCAGGCAGATGAGCACTTCTGTGAAACCCCGGAGAAGTAGGGAACAGCATGACCTTGCATGGAATATTTTCAGCAGCCAGACGATGGAATCAAATCCTCTTTTACTAGAAAACTTTATTTTCTTTTTTTTTTTCCCTTCAAGTGTTAAGTAAACTTTACATTTTTATACTGCTGAGGATTTAAAAGACGATTTGTATCACCTTACCTCAATATATCACATTGCAAACCGAACGGCCGACGCGAGTACGCTATTTCGTGTACAGAAGCAGGTACCCAAAGCTATGCTCTCTTACTGTCATATCTTGCTTGTCACTTTATTACAAGTAAATGAACAATACAATTTGTTTATAAAACCTTTAACCCCCCCAACATAGTAATTATCAACAGAACAGCAACAATGACTCTCTGCTTTCCCTTCCACCGTTATTGGGTACAAAGCCACCCCAAATATTTGCCCCTTACTTTCAAATGCTTTGCATGGAAAGAGATGAAACACATTGATACCCTCTGCATATAAGAAGTGGGCTTTGTACATGTGCATGTCTTTGCAGCTAGGCAGAAATTTCCCCCATGGCAAAATGCTGTGCTCAAAGACACATAGGAAGACTCTCGGTAAAGAAAAAAAAAAAGGTCTTTATTTTTAGCACCTCCAGGTTTCAGTTGTTCTTTAACAGACTGGAGAGCAGGAGGCCCTACCTCTGTTCAGAAGGTATTAGGACATTTAAAGGCATTCAGGTTTAGTATTGTTTTTAATTGGTATGTTTATGATCAGGAAGAAGATAAACTGTGAAAAGGCAAAACATTAGTGCTCCTACTGAGACCTCTACTAACCTCTCTTCCTGAGAGCACCTCTACTAAATACCCTGGAGCAAAGTCTAGGATCACTTACATTCCAGCAACTCTCACTGGGAATTATCCAATTAAAGCAGCAATTCCCCCACCCCCTTTTCCCTCATAGGTCTAAATACACAACAAAATATATTGCAAGAATCAGCTACTCCATATTTGAATAACCCTGGCTTCACAACCACGGAAAGAGAAGAACACCTCAGATATTCCATGTCCATGTGAATCACACATCCTGTTTTCGTCTGCCATTTATCCTCCTCAGAAAAGACTTTTAAGATGTCATTGTGCATACCCAGAGTATCGCTTAAGAGATCATTACTGTTAAACCAGGATCTAGCCTCAGGTCTCCCTCTATTGTTCATCAATCACTGTCTTCAGTTATTGGACTCTCCCACAGGTCTTCTTCCCATGCTGAGGGCGAAGAGTTTGCCGAGGTTCACTTCTGAGTAGCCACTCATGGACAGGCATTTATCTACTGTGCTCTTCAATCTTTTGTAGGCCTCAGTGACTTCTTTCCTGAGTGGCTTCTTCTTCAAATACTCTAAAAGAACAAAGGGAAAAAAAAAAACCAAACAACAAAACCAAGAGAGATTAAATGACCACCAAAAGCCACTCTTAATTCATTCACCACTATTTCAAGTTATGGTATTTTTTAAAGGGGCTGGCTGTTGTATCTACCAAAGACAACGTTTATGGCAAGCTCTTCCAACTTCTGCTGCTCCTCCAACCCACAGAGCTGTACCACTTGGTTCGAGGCCATGGTGAACCTTCATATGGTGTTGAGGCTGAAGCTCCCTTAGCCCCATCAGCATCTCAGTGCAGCAGTGGCTGTGCTTGCCTAGTAGTGTTTTCTAACTAGAGTGAAACAGTGGCTGAGTCAGCAGAGAAAGGAAGTGATAGCAGAACTGGCTCTGAAAGGATCCCATTTAAAACGAGCAGGTGCCTTAGCTTGGTGAGAACTATGCAGAGCCCCCAGAGCTCTGAAGCAGGAAGAGATTTCATCCCAAGTCTGGCTTCAGAAGAGAAGGAAACCACACTTCTCTTGTCCCTGTGACTGCTAGTGTCAGCACAGGCACAACCTGGCACAGACTCGCTACCTGTCTTGTGTGCTCTCACAAGTGCCTTGTGTGCAGGACAGGAATCATGATGCTCAGCACTAGGGAAGTGGTGGAAGGAAAGGGGCAGTAGCACAAGTGGGAAATTCTATGCTATCCCACCCTAAAATAGAGAGGAGATGCTTGGTGTCTCAACCAGCAAGCACCAGTTTCACCTGACACACAGGAAAAAGGGAGCCATTCCCAAATGCCTGATCAATAATACCTGTGAAGAACTGTCTGAAGTGCAAGACTTTTACTCACTTGCATGTTTGTGCATGTGCAAACTCATGTGTGCATGCACAGGTTTGTACAGATTTCAGCAGCAAAGCCCCAGCTGCTCCATGTGATCTATTTTTTGGTTGTTGCAAGATTTTATGCCATTAAACACAAAATTAAGGGCTTGGTTTGGTTGGTTGTCCAGCCTTTGCTTAACAAAGACTAACGAGCAAAGAACACAATAATTCATTGACATACATCGATCCAACTTGATGGTGCAACTGTGATCCTCCTTTCCAACTAACTCCATGTTCTAGAAACACCAACTTCTACCTGAAAGCCTGTCTGCAGTTACACCTTGGGACGAGCAGCACCAGAAAGTCTGCATTGCTGAGTACACAAAGAGGATATGTTGAAGAAGGAGGTGCCCTCCCTGTCAGTTTCCTCCTCGTTAGGCTGGAGGGATTCCAGGTCAAACAGAACTATGATAGTATAGTACAGCACAGCTACTTAAAGGTCAAGCTTCCAAGCCATTTAGGCACAGCATTAAGCCTGTCTCTCGTGAGCAACCAACACAATCTTCTGTTGCTCAATACCTTTGCCTAGAAGATTGGACTGGATGATCTTGGAGATCTTTTCCAACCTGGTTGATTCTATGATCCTAAGATGTTGACTCATTTCTTCCTGCCACCTTTACAACACTGGCATTGCCTTTCTCATGCTCTGAACACCTAACAGAAGAGCTTCCATCCCCCTTCAAATGGCTTTTACTACACAGCACAAGTCAAGGTGAAAATTCAGTTGTCTCTGAAACAGCTTTTATTTAAAAGAAGGGTTTGGAGGTGAGGGGTTTGAGTCCACCTCAAGAAGAAATGCCCCATTTCTCTGATGACTTCTTTCTGTGATGTGACTGAGATAAAGACCCCCCTGGACACACCTTTGTCCCAGCAGTCAAGTCAAGGACTGCAGGGAAGGGAGGCACAGTAATAGAAACAGCTATTACAGTTTTGGGGTCTGTGAATTCTCCTCTTTGAGGACTGACAAATATTTTTTGCAGGGCCTCCAGTGTTTTAAGATGAGCTCAGCAAATTAACTCCTGCACACAACACAAGCAGTCAGTGTTTTACTGAGCAGTTGCCACCTGCTTGGGCTTTTCATCTTATTCACAAAGTTCCACTGAACTCAGTTGCCTTGTATGATGCTGTCAAATCTTTCGACATGAAATTAACAATGCCAGTCTGAGGAACTGAATACACTGATTAAAAGCATTTTGGTAAGCACCTTTCATGCATCCTTGTGAAAAGGGATGTCATATTCAGCTTGGGGTATTTCTATTGCCAACTTTGGGCAGTAAGCAAGCAGAGGAAGATGCCAGGCTAAAGATATCACATTGTCACCCCTACCCAGACAATAGTGACACTATGTTTATCAGCAGAATTAAAATCCCCTTTAAACTACAGCACCACGACAGTAAAAACTTAAATTAGGAGGCTGTTAGTTAGTAGACTGAAGTCCCTATAGCATAAATACATTTCAAGATCTCAAAGTTATTGAAATGTTTGGTTTAAGTAAGCAAAAAATCCAAAGTTACAATAAGCAGAACCTTAAGCCCAGCAAACTCACATTGCCATCAATTCAGCACTAAGCAGCTGATGCATCTCCAAGCTAAGTCACACAGCGAGGGGGTTCACTTGCCACTGCTCACATGCTAGCAAAACACCAAGGAGCTGTGGAAAATGCCATCCTTGTAGCTTGAGCCTAGGCTAAAGAAGGAACCAAGATGAAACCTATCGATGAGCAGAAACAGCTGGCACATGCGAGCAGAGCAGGAAGGCACAGGGGAATAAACAGGCAAACAATAAACCAGGGCTGAAAGTAAGAATCAAAACTACAGCTCCATGCGTGGCTCCAACTCAGCCTTCAGCTGTCCCACTACCAAAGTGCCAAGCTGCCCCACCCCACCATTGAACATAAACTTCAATTCTATGCCATAACCTTTCTGGCAGTATGCTTCAAACATTTCTTAGGTGCAATTACCTTCATAGAGGCAAGCAGGAAAGGGATGGATTGGAAAAAAAGAAGGAGAAATATGAGGGGCCTCGTTGAAGTAATGAGGCCAATTTTAAGTTTCAATTATAAGAGAATAGGAGCTGGGAGCTCCGGGAGGAGAGGCAGGCAGCGGCTGTGTCTGCAGCACAGCCACACCATGCATTTGAATGACACAAGTGTATCTGATGACTGGGGAGAAGAGATTTAAAGAACTGTAGTAATACAGAGCAGGGGAAGATGAGAGAGGACACAGCTCCTGATGTGTTTACCTCCTTTGCTGATGGGATATTGACTTTTCCCACCAGGTTGGTTAGAAAGGGGACTATTTACGCTGCCACACAGCAGAGTAAGAATGACAACCAGCATCACTCTGTGCTCCTCTGAGTAAAAGGCAACTGTGACCGTCATATATCACACAGGCAGTCAATACCTTCCAGTTACCACACCATCCAACTTAGAGATGCATATAAAAGCTCCTACTTTCCTCCTAAATGAGAATTTGATCAATAACACACCTAAGGCCTTCTGAAAACTAAACTGTACCAAGTGATTGAAATTGCCTTGCCTTAGTCAGTCACGTTCTGAATGCTTCTGCACCCATTATCACCCCATTGCTGTTTTAATAATATCCAAGTGCAGTGGCCAGCAATTTTTTTAAGCTGACCACTGCTGCAGAATGCATTATGTGGCTGCATCTAAAGAGGCAGATGCACATATGCAGAGCAGACAAAAGATAACCACCCAAATAAATGCACAAATGAAAGATACAATTGTATTAATAGGGAAGAAAAAAAAAACCCAAACCCCAAACCCAACACACAAACATGCTTCTGACTCCATCTAAATAAAATTCAGGTACTGCAGTCTTGAAAGTTAATAAGCCACTGACTCTGGTAAAAGATTTTAGAGTCATTATCACCAAGCTCACAGCTAACCCCCTCCACCTGCCAACATAAGAACCACTCTGTTCCCTTTGCAAAACACAGCCTGAACTTCTGGATGTCCCTGTCAAACGCAGCACCCCATCCAACTTCTCCTTTAGGTACCTATTTGTGTATTATCTGGGGGGTAAAAAAAAACCAAACCCAAATGATTAAAAAAATCAGAAGGTACCTGAAGTGCATTTCCCCCAATTT